>NC_080773.1:5297500-5390000 GCF_020826845.1 Diceros bicornis minor
CTGATAGGAGCCTCATTGTAAACTGATATAACAGATAATATGGCAATTCACCATAAAAATTCTAAACCAAAAATGCAGATCAGAACGCGAAGAAGCACTTTAATTCATTCTCGGTTTCTTTTCATTTTATTTTTTAATTATTTTTCATGTGCTGGTTGCCATCTGTTGATAAAGGATGGTTGTGTGAGACTCACTGTACAACACAATAGGAACTTTTTGTAGAATTCTATTCATAAAAAATGATAACAGTATAAAAGCATTACACTTCTCTAGACTGAGGATCATTAGCAAGTTCATTGTATAAACTGATTTAAATTAGTCACTTTTGGAACAAAATCCTTTTTTTGTAAAATATCTTATTTTGGGTAATTTTTAGTATCATGAATAATAGAACAAAAAAACCCACTTTCTAAAATGTCTCCTATTATTTTTATCCCTTTATTAAAAACAATGAAAAACAATTATGATAAAAGATGGTATCAACATGTAGAGCAATTATGTCATAAACCCAACTATGGCTCAGAAACTTAGCAGGAAGTTCATTCAATAAAAGTATCTTAACTTGCCATCTCTAAATGATAAAATCTCTATTATCAGAAGGAAATGATCAGGTCACTAATATTGTAGCAAACACCTAGTCCCCAGAGTAGGGCTTTATAGCATCTCTGGTGTCTCCTTATGGGTCACTCCTGTGGCCTTGGACATTCCCACCAGCCTGGTGCCACGGCTAAATGCATCTAATTAATTTCAGCTCAGTCTCTTCAATGGTCACATGAGCCTGATGCTAGGGAGCTGAGAGTTGCTTTTCCTGGGTGAGCTGATCTGGATGGAAAAGCATGCATTAAAGCCGTCCCGCTAAAAGTCACATAATCCACTCGCCTAAAGAAAAGAAACAACAGGACTTAAGGAAAGACTTCTTAGGGAAAGTGTGGATCACTACCTAACAACTCAGCAATGCTACGGACATGAGCAAGGGATGAAGAGCAACTGTCAGGAGCGCGCGGCTCTGCTGCAGATACGAGAAGAATGCTAGTACACAGGAGGCCTCTATCCAAAAATACAGAATGTTAGTTTTTTATTCTTTAAGAATTTTGCACATAAATCCTTGTTTCCAATATTTTAAAGGTTTCATTGGGAATTAAAAATATATATACATATATATGAAAATCATGTAGTGAGACACAATTAAATCACATTAAAGATGTGAAAATGGCTAAACCCTAACGTGAGCGCACAGGTGGGCACAGCCAAGCTGGCCTCCTAACCTGAGCGTCTTATTGAGCCACAGAAGACCACCTCCACTGGGAGCCTGATGTCCCACAGGGGTGAGGCAGCCAGGCCCAAGGAGGCCACGGGCCCGCCAGCCACGTGCTCAAGGCCCCTCAAAGCACCACCAGGCAGAGAAAGTTTCTACTCAGGGAGGTGTGAACAGGAGAGAACAGCCACCAGGACAATAGTAAGAGCAACAACAACGAAACGCTTTTTCTCAAAAACGTAACCATCACTGAAAGGAGGGGCTGAAAAAGAAGCTGGGTAGGGGTGGGGAGGCCGGCTTCATCTGCTGAACGAGACCTGTGCACTGTGAAGACGCAGCCCCCAGAGAGGGCAGATGGGCCCTTTGGTTCCCAACTCTTTCCAAAATACTGTAAACAGCTGATAGAAGTAACCGAGAGTTGCTTACCAAATCTCGCTAAACTGAAACGTAATTATGATACTGTGGCTCAAAAATCATACCCTAGAGCTGAAAGTGATGCTAAGGGTCAGCAGGACCACACTCGGAAACATTTTCTCATGGAAGATTCCATACATACAAAAATTCACGTACTATATATGTAGGTTCCTAAGTATAATAACGAAACAAATACCTGTGAACGAGCACCCAACTGAGACTCACAACATGACCCTGGGCCCCTCCCATAGGCAGGTATCCTGCATACAAATGCATGGACCCCAAACAATCCCAGCTAGGGATTTACCTAAGCTTAATGGAACTGACTGCCAGCCTGCATAAAGCCTTCTTTGACTGGCTTCATCCAGTCCTATTTTGCTTCTAGGATCCATCCCTGCTGTGGCATGTGGTTTGGGTTCCTTCATTTTTACTGCTCTGTAATATTCCATTGTGTGATTATTATTTAACCTTAAAAAAAAAAATAAGCTGGGCCAGCCAAAAGACATCTTTCTGAGAGCCAACACCTGTAGTGACAACCCTGCCTTGTACTCTGGGCCCCCCCAACCAGGGATGGAATCTGCAGGTGTTCTTGTGTTGGGGGCTACATGCTTCCTCACCTGCCCATCCTGAGCACCTGCTCAGGATGACCTGAATAACTGACCCCCCCCCCCCCGACCTAACCCTTTGCAGGTTGCTGTAGTTAAGACAGGGCCAGGTGCAGTCCAAGAAACTATGCTAATGACCACCTGGCTGCAGGAGGCAAGTCTATCATGCACCTGGCTAAAGGGAGGCGGGACCAGGAGGCTGATGTCTCCCTGAGTCCTGGTGCACTGGACTGGGAAGGAATGGATTCAGCTGCAGGCTCCAGCATTCAGGGGCACTTCTGGGAATGTTTTTATCTCTAGTTTCAGGATGTTACTGAGTCCTGAGCGGTGCTGAACTCAGGGAGGAGTGAAAGAGAAGGCTGAGTTCCCTTCCCTGAGGGCTGTGTTGAGGTGGTTAGCAGGTGTTAAGACAGGCCTTCTGACCAGGCAGCCTCATGATACCTCCTCTGAGGAGCTGAGTTTCTGCCTTAACATTTTAAAATCATGGCTTGGCAACTGTCAATGTATTGTCTTACACTTTCAACATGTAAAGAACGTAAAATGCTGTTTTTACATTGCTGAATGATAACAGCAATATCATACAAGCAAAATATAGTATTTTATCATCTTCTTCTGTAGTCCCTCCCTGCCCCCCAGCTCCTTATATTGTAAGGTAATCCTCTGAACATCATTAATCATTCCAATGGAGAGATAGGTAATGATGGTGCCTAAGACAAAGGACTCTGGCTTAGGCGTTGACACGTAGACGGGCAGGACTGGATACCACTCAACTGGCTCTGTGCCCAGCTCCACCTTATGAGGCGGGCTCACAGCACCCCTTGGACACCCCCAAAGGCATCATCAAATGGCTCAGCACTGAAACGCCCCAAGGCACCTTTCTTTTTTTTTTTTTAAACTGCCCACCTAGTAAAGGTAACTTTTACTAAGCTTTTTTGGAGCCTCGGGCTCTGCTTGCAACTGCGTGGAAACCCAGTAGTGTCAGGATGGACGCATAAAACAGACCCCAGTCCAGTAAACTCAAGGGTGCTGACCACAGTCAGGCAGCCAGGTCAAGAGCATCCGACGCAGACTATTTATCCTCTCATCTCCCTGACGTCTGCTCCAGCAGGCCCAGTGTGGGAAGCGCAGCTTTCCCTTTAGGCTGTGTGTGGGTGAGTGTGTGTGTGTGTGTGTGAGAGAGAGAGAGAGAAGAGAGAGAGAGCTCACGAGAGTTGAGACTAGGAGAAAAAGAAGTGAGAAGTACTTAATTGTTGAATGAATTAATGAATTAATGAAACTAATTATTTAGTTACCTTCTGCCTGGCCACAAGGGTCTCTGATACAAGACAGAATCAACATCAGGTCCAAGGGTTAGTGATACATGTCCACTGTTGAAAATTTGGAAAATAAAGAAAGGCATATAGAAGAAAGGATAAACAAGAAGAAAGATGACTTCAATTTTGAGGTACTTAATTCTTTTTTTTCTGTTATAACACGTGCACGTGTGGGAGTGTGTTGGTCTTGTACTGTATTTGGCAACCCGCGTTTTTCATGCAACACTGAGTGGAGAGCATTTCTCTCACGTGGAAATTGTTTTAAACAAGCCTTCTGCCAGCAAATGCTGAGGGAACCCCAAAGGGTGACCGTCCAGATCCCAGATGCCAAAGGCCAGGTCCTCCTCTCCCAGCAGGGAGTCTGTTGCCCCACTCTGCCCATCACGGCACTGACGCCATCTATCCCTCAGCTCCACGGAGTAGAGCGTAATCAGAGACCTCCGTGGCAAGACTTGGCAACCTCTACTATTTGATGATTTGGAGTTTTTTAAAAATTAGAAAAAAATACTATGATTCAATGATGAGCTCCTGTCAGTAGGTTTAATTACAAAAAATCAAACATTTCAGATCTCAAGACACAAGTGAAAAGACAAAGCATAATTCTGCCAATGCACATGTTTCCTTTGTACGTTTTTTTCTTGATTTTTGTTGTGGTTTTTGTTTTTCACCTTTACAAGGATTCAATGTCGAAGAACCCTACAAAGCGGCAGCATTGGATTTATCTCTGCTCTCGGCGATGTGCCGTTGGCCTATGAACACCCAGGTAACTTCGCATAAGAAGACACATGCTGAGCCAGATGAAATGCCCACATTGATATCACAGGAAGAGCCTGGCTTCTGCCCATCGGACACATGGGGCAGACCCACAGCAGCTCCTACCCAAGGATGGCAGACTCAGTCCACAATGACCTTCCCACACTGTCACATACCTTGGGAAGGTGTTTCTCCCAAATGCTGAAGCCAGCATCTGCTGTCCCACCCCTGAACTGCTGTCCCACCCCTGAACCTGCATCCCCGTCCCCCCATCTGAACGGGTGCCTGGAGATGCTGCAGTGCCTTCCCTGGGTGACCTCTCCATGCATTGCAGAAGCGGCTGCAGGCAGCACACTGCATGTGGGGCTGCTCTCACTGCGAGGACCAGCGAGGGCCTAGGGATCAGAAGCTGGGAGGGACACCCCAACCAAACGGAGGAGGAGAGAAACATCCCTGAGGCACACAGTCCAAGGCTGGCTCTCTGGCACGGCATCAGCTTGCACGGCCGGCCTTCAAGGCTGTGCACACACCACACACCGCTGGCCTACTGTAAGCACCACACAGGATCTAAGCCACTAGGAAGGCAGCCAACGGCGCTTTTAAAGCATTACTATTATTTTTTAATTTAGGAGACCTGTGAGTCTTCCATAATTAGAAAGCAACTGCTTGAATTTTTATTTTTAATGTTTACAATTTGACTCTTCAAAATGAAATCTCAGCAGCAAGATTTAGACCAAAATTAATTCTTACAGTTGACTTAAACCGCACTCACCCCATACAAACAATGGTGCCAGACTAGGAAAACTAGTATAATTTATTTACATGCCCTGATGTCTCTGATGCCAACGTAAAATTATGAGGGCTTCAAGTTCAGACACAACTTCTGGAAACGGAAGCTATTCCTGTGTAGCCATTGAGAGAGCTCTCCTTTGACCACCTTCCAGACCCAAAGCAGTGAGCAGAGGCAAGAAGCCGGACCGAGAAGTCACTGCAGCGGGGGTCTCTATGGAACTTCCCTGAAATCTGCCCAGACAGCATTCTGCACCAACCTCCTGACACAATGGCCCTCTCCCTGCGCTGCCATTGCTTCCAAAACAAGAGACAACCCAACTTAGAAAGGCAGGTATCTCTGCATTCTTTAGGCCAAGCCCAGAGGAGAAGATGCTTTAAAATTAGAGAATCTCTGGGCACAGTGATTCCACGGAAGCACAATGATTTTTTTTTCAATTCTATGAGTGGAAAGTGAAGAAACCATTTTCATACGAGCATATTTTTCTCCAAGGAACAGTTAGAAAAATGCTGATGTGGTGTCTCAATCCATTTTACTACACCACCATCAATTACATAAAAACACAATTAAGTCACTGCTTCAAAATCCTTAAATATTATTCAGCCAAAACCCAAAAGGACATTTTCAGTTCTACGGTCATTATCTAAGAAGCTGCACGCTGTAGCCAGCCGTGTCTGCTGTCCACTGCAGGAGCTAAACATGGGTGAGGTACAGTCACACCACCTCTCTGTCCTGGCCCGGGCTCCACGGCATCCTCAGGTGACACAGATGCCCATGGAGCAGCTTCTGCAGTCCAAACACAGAGCCAGGTTTTAAATCACTCAATGCCTTCACCAGTTGGGTTCAGCCAGGAAATGACCATGTGAACTTGGGCTGGTCTCTTTCCAATGCTGGGCCTCGGTTTTCCCATCCATCAAATGAGGCTGTCAATCCAGCTGAAGCGAAAGGTCTCTGGTCCTAGGTACTTAACACCTATTTTCTGTCATCCAGAGATTTGAATAAAAAAGGCAAAATAGCCTGAGATTAGTATGGGGACTCACACACTTGCACACTCGTATCCTCTTTTAGATGCACGGAGATGTGCTGAGCCCCTGCGAAGCAGGCGGAGGGGCTGCTGACTGTGATTCTGCATTACCTAAGCTCTGACAGCCGGCTAACGTCATGAGCGCACTCCCACGCTGCAGTTGGAAGGCAAGTGCGTGCAATCTTTCTGGACAACAATTTGGATATTTATCATTTTGTTAACTGAGCATACCCTTTCAGCTAACAATTCCGCTTTTAGGACTGTATCCCACAAAGATGTACGTGGAAGGATATTACTGTACAAAGACCTATGCAGAAGAATGTTCCCTGTGGCATTGTGTGCAAAAGAAAAGACTGGAAGCCACCCGAATGTCCATCCAGAGAGAAATTCGATCAGCGGAGTAATCTGCCACCCTTAAAACGCATGATGCAGCTCCATTCAACATAATATAATATATAAGAATATAAGCAACATAATATAACATAGCGTGATATAAGACGGCCACTGAGATACGTATTTTGCCACCATTTTATTATGAAAACTGTAATACACACATCAGAGTTTAAAGAATTTTACCTGTACACCCACCCACCACCTGGAATCTAACTTTCACATGTTATGTTACTTGCTTTATCACATGTGTCTATCCATCCATGCATGTATCTTAATTTTCAGATGCATGTCCATGTAAACTGCAGATATCTAAGATATATTTTTAATTGTGAACCGAAAGGTACAACAGAGTGTATATGTGTATTTATGATTTTACACATCTGGAAGAATACAACACAAATGGGGAACAGTTCTTGGCCCTAGGGAGGGGCATTTTCTCTCAACTGTCTGCCCTTTGGTTCTCTTGGATTTTGTAATATGTGCATGATTGCTTTTTTAATAAAAAAATTAAAATGCATTTAGTTTCATGAGGGGAAGCTACTGTCCAACCTTTCTGAGCTCTATATTTATAGCTGCTGTAGAGTGGCCCTGCACACATGGTAGCCTGGTGCATATGTATGCGTGCGTGTGTGTGCACGTGCTTGTGTGCACACACATGCACACACCCACGCCTAGAGCCTCTGAGCCTTCGGAGTAAAGGTGGCACTTACCCCTCGTGATATATCGCTCTAGGTCACTTTCTCATGGAACTGAAATCTTGGGGTGTGGGGCAAGTATCTTACGGAGACTCATTATTTAATTTCCAAGCAAGCAGCCGTAAAAGGCAGCGTGTTTGTTGCTGTTAGGGAGAACAGAGCACATGGAACACATTAAGGACGGGCAGCCCCTCCACGTAAGGTTAGCCGTGGGCTTCGAGCACCCGTGTCTCAGTCTCTCTTACTGTAAACATCTGTGCAACTTCAAATAAATATCCTCCCAGGATCTCACACAGCCTTGAGCTTCGATGGAAACCCGACGCAGCACGGATCGGCGCGCGTGGGCCAGGGAAACACCAGACTCCAGAAAGAAGTACAGCCCCGTGTCAGAAGGGCTGGGGAAGGTCCTGGAGGGGAGCAAGCAGGCCACAATGTGGGCCTTCTCCTTATAGCACTCAGTCTGACTGCTGAAAGGCACCGGTTTTCCGTTTCTTAAAAGAAACGGCAAACGAGTAAAAAGCCATAAGAAAAAATATATAATTATCACGATCATGGTGAACAGCACTGTAGGCCAAACACTCAAAGAAAAAAACATTCCACAGCAACGCTTGATGTGTTCATACAATGCGCTTTTTTCCGAAGACCTGAAACTTGAGGCCCTGGCCCAGGGGCCTACAGGCTCCTGGTGATATCTGCCCAACAGTGATGGATTTCCAGGTATGTTTTTAACCCTGGGAATCATACTCCACATTTTAGAGATAGTAAAATTGAAAACTGAGATAACTGAAAATGTGGTGAGTTATATCAACATGCCAGGATAAATACCTGAAATCCTTACTTTCCTACACATGAAAAGGATTTGGTAGCTAATGAGAGGAAAAGAAAGGCAATTTCTTAGCATTCTGCTTATTCTGTTTGAAAACACGCATGAGGCTAGTTTTAAAAAATCCCTTTGGTAAGAATAAGATGGTGAAAACACACACATAGGTGCATATACAA
Organism: Diceros bicornis minor; assembly: GCF_020826845.1. Taxonomy (NCBI): domain Eukaryota; kingdom Metazoa; phylum Chordata; class Mammalia; order Perissodactyla; family Rhinocerotidae; genus Diceros; species Diceros bicornis. Next base: position 5,305,742 of record NC_080773.1, read on the forward strand.
CCATACGCACATATACATGCACCTACATACAGACATAAACACTCGCAATATATATGTAATTGAGCCGAGCATTTGACTTAAAGATCACAGCATGTAGGCAATCTACATCTTATCACGTATCTAAAAAACTATCCTGCATATTTCCTAAACCTCAAAATTCAATTCACAAAATGAAACTAATTATACTAGGGAAAAAAAGGAATGAAAGAATGAACTACTATATTCTCTTATTTGTCTAATGTTTCCCTTTTCCAGGGTTTATCTGGACAGTGTCTCTAGTCGCATCTACAAACCAATGCATTTGCTGTCAGATCACTAAGGCATTTGACAACATCATTTTAGAACCTTTAGTTACTGAGATATCAATAATTAAATGCATTCAGTTCACACTTTGTTCTTGTGGATACCAGCTATTTATCTCTGTCCTCTGAAGAAGCTAATGGTATAATGGGCAAAACATCAAGAATAATTAAGAAAAACATTGCTATAAACTCTGTAGGAAGAAACATAACTTTTACGCAGGACCCCAGCTAGAATTCATTTATACAGGATCCACCCAGCACCAACACATCTTGCTGGAAAGCGGAATGTGAAACCCAACAAGCAGGTGACCTACTCCATCTACACCTCAGGGAAAGCCCGCCTGGCATCCCCGAGCTATTCCTCTGGTTGTGTGCCCTGGAAAGGCCTGGATGTGTGCAAATACCGTCAGCTGTGAAACAGAACACGGGCTGCCGGCCACGCTGGCGCCTCTGTCAGGGCAGGGACAGGCTCTCAAAGGGCAGCCCGGGCTGACGAAGGGCAGTACTAACTTGCTTCGGGTGGATCCCAACCTGCAGACACTCACCTCCCAGTCTAGTCATCAACGCTTCAGGCTTATTTGCATAATGAGGTGGTACTACAACAGAAGTTCTGCGAATGTCTTCTTCAAGGAATGGCCAGTTAAATCATAAGCAACGGATCCATTTTTCTTTAGCAGAAAATGTCTTTGTCCTTTTATATCAAACAACAAATTAAAAGGGAGAAATTATTTTTTTCCTCTCTAAGTAAGGGTCAGGCCTACCTGGTATATAAGCCTCCAAATAGGAGATATTTTAAATCAGTAACAACTAATTACAATACCATATACATACTGCAGATATGGTAATTTAAGAATAAAGAATTATCTGGAACCATAGCAATGGGCGATAGCTTTGAAGAGGCAGCCTTTCAGATAAGCAGGGTCACATGTCTGCATGTCCTTTCAAAATCTCTATTCTAGTTGTTGCCTAAATGGGACTAGCTTCCAATCTCTGCTCACCAACCTCAGCTGTGTGTGACTGGCTGGTCACCTTCCTACCGGGGCCACATTAGCTCCCTGATGCCTACCTGCAAACCTCAGAGACACATTCACAGAAGTAAACGCTCCTGTTCCATTGTTAGATTACACAAGACTCCCAATCTTTGTGGGCAAATTTATTGCCCTGAAAATGGATATCTTGTTATTAATGACAAAGATATGGAAAATGTGGAATTGAAATAAGTTACCCAAATTTCAAGGGGAGAAATGTTACAGGAACTGCTTTGTCAACCCTAATTGTGTAATTACTTCTCGGCTTGGTCACCTAAGCTCGGAGCAAGAATTAAGAGACAGCGCTAATTTCTAACTGCTGAAATGAAGGTGTCAGGCTGTCTTGTGTGTTCTCTGTAAGCAGAGCTACAGTTTACATTTATATCATGTTACCACAACTACAATCTTCCAGAGCACAGCAAGAAATGAGCGGTGTAAGGTCAGCCCTCGCAACAGGCACACTCAAGTTTGCTGCCACAGACATTTCCTTAATTTCGCCAGAGTTAAGGCACAGATGCTCTTGGTCACAGTCTCGGCCCTCATTCCACACCACTGGAATTGGTGAACTGCTACTGGCAACTTGCACACTAATAGGAAGAAAATAATCCTTAAAAACGGTGTTAATAAAGTGGCTACTAATAATAACTAACCACTAGATGGCTTTAGATTTTTCACCTTTGAGTATCTGAAGGTGAATTATCCATGGTCTCTGGGTGGTTAGCTCACCTAGGTGAAAGGCTGGTGTGAAGGCTGGAAGGCTAGGAGAGTCCCCCGGGACAGGGCAGCGAGGGCGGCAGGGCCACCCCGCTGTAGAACTCCACTCCCGTCCCTGCTCCAGCCCCTCACAGTCGGAGAATGAGTTACAAGAGCATACAATTCCAGCTTTAGTCCCGTCAGCCTTCGGTCAGCTAAGAACAAGGACCGCATGCCAAAAATGTTTTTTTCACACCAAATATGAACCACTCCTCATTCTAATGGAAAAAAAAGAGAGCAGAGACACAAGTAGGAAGAGAAAAAAATGAAATTCCATTATAACTGGCTTCCTCAAGCTCCAGCCTAGGATGTGAGTAATCACAAAAACTGTAATATCAGCTTTTTTTGTTTTCCTTACACTGGGTTCCTCCTTTATTTCCTTTCAAAGAGGGTCAAGATCTTTTTCTTTTTTTTTTAATTCATAAAAGCTGCTTTGTGATTACTGAAGGCTTGGTTTCTCTCTGTAACAGGTCTGCCTTGCAGACAGTCTTCAATAATGGGGGGAAAAATAAAACTCTCACAAATATCTCACAGCAGCTGCCCTGAGTGGATCTCATACCCTTCCTCCCACCTCACCTTCAGGTCTTCTGGAAACCTCTCAGGGACAGGGGCAGCTCTGAGCGAGCTGGCCAGCACGCCTGGATGGGAGGCTGCAGGCAGAGGCCTTGGGAGGTGGCCGCCATGCTGCACCCGCCACACATGTACCAGGAGGAAGCCACTGAGCCACAGCACCCTGGCCTGACCCCTGCCCCATCACAGCCATACCCTTCCCACCGCAGCGTCCAAACGTGACTTCGGTTCCATTTGCTCCTCTCCACCACCTCCCGCCCTGACTAGCGACAAGGGTGGGGAGAAAAAAACCAAACGTAGGTTGTTGACACGCTGTGTGGTCCACACCCCATGGGACTCAAAACATCAATGAGCTTTTTAACAAGTAGCCAAGTTCCATTTAAAATTAGAAAAAAAAAATGTCTCAAACACCTATCTCCTGTTGGTCATGTAGCAGCCCATGTGGGAGGGCCACCCTGGACGCAGATGGAGGTGCTCAGAAACATGTTTTCCTGGTAGTTCCTGATGGCAGGGACGCAGCTCTATCTAGGGAAGGTGGCCATGCCCCAGCGCATGGGACTCCCAGCATCGGCATGCCCACTCGACTGCCCCATGGCATGGCTGGCCCCACAGGCACGGATGGGCACGTCCCCAACCACCAGGGGTGGGAGGACAGTGGGAAAGGCAGTGCCCGCCAGGCACATTCCAGGCAGACATGGGCCTCCTGAAATCTCCCTCTACCTTGGAGGTGTCCTACCCAACAGCAGAGTTGAAAACCACCAAAAGGGCGACCCCCTCCTCCCTCCAAGGGCTCAAGGAGAGGGAACTCAATGTGTCCCTGCACTAAGAAAGACTCGTCAGCTGAACCAAAGCATCCGAGCTGCAGAGCTCATGCAGGCAATTTCCGCAGAGCAACAACCAGCCTTCCTGAGCTCACCTGTACTGGAACTTTAGGAAATGTGTCTCTAAAACCACCTCCATAGCCAGCAATTTATCACCTATTTTTGGTGCACTGACGAATTAAAAGGGGGAGTTAATTTTCTTTCATAGCTTACAATAGCTTATTTATCATTTTTTGTCTTTATCACTAATATTTCATGTCTGCCACAAATTGTTTTTAAAAATTAATCTGCATTCATACAAGCACCAAAACAATCCTGGTACTTATAATTCCCAATGGGTGTGGCTAAAAACATGCCATGAATCTTCACAACCGTCGCTGACTCGGCTTGCTGTGCTCTGCCATAACGAGGGAAGCAAAACCCTCTGGTGAAGAGGCATTTTCTGGAAATGTTATGGATACACAGGGAGAGGCAACTACACAGAGTTGCAGGGAACCAGGCTGGCGCTGCACTGGCTGTCTCACTGTGGCCAAGGGACTGTGTGTGTCTGGGTACTGTGTGTCTACCAGTGGCCACCTACTGACTGGAGAGTCGAAGCTGCCCGGTCAAGTCGTGACAGTCTATTGATTTTAACAGAACGTCCATTTTATACTTCCACACCCGAGCACGCTGCACGTCCACGAGGAGGGGAGGCTGTTTCTAAGGGCAGAGTGACTGGGGCCCAGCCGTGCCCACTTCCCCAACTGTGAAGACGCCGCCTGCGCAGTGCAGTTTCTTCTCAATGGGGCAACCACGAGGCAGAGAGATGAAGCACGTGCGCTCCGTAAAACCAAGGGTGTTCCTTCTCATCCTCTTACTTTTCCCACTGTAGCTGGGTCTCCAAAAACGAACGCTTCCATTCACAAAAATGTGCACAATTGCTGCTGGAGGGCAAAATTATCCTTCCATGATAAGACTCCTTGTCGGATTCTAACACCGTAGCCTAAACCCTGGCTCATCCCCGCTCCTTCAGCTGTCAGTGAGGTGGTGTGCTCCTGCCTCCTGACAATATAATCAGCATGAACTTTATTACTGCATCTGGAATTTCATGACGTGCTCAGTAACTGATTACAGAGGCGCAGCCCAGAAAGCTGCCCCCACAAGCTCGGCCACAACCCCAGGAACCTAACGGCTTATGCTCCTGGAAGGCATCAGCAGTGCGAGCTGCTGCGTTCCCCACACCGACACGGCAGAAGGAGCCATCGAGCAGGCGGGTTCTGAGAGCTGAAGACGATTCTCACTGACTGAATCAAACGTCCTCCTGGGATGTAAACTGAGATATCGTGTTTTGGGGCGATGACGACAGACGATCCATAATCAGATGTGATTTGGGGGCTGACACACTGAAGTTATCAGCTGTATTTGGGAACTAAGATCAATAGCGAAGTTTGTGCAAAGCCATCGCCTGTCAATACTCATTCTCTATTGGGTGGGGACACCAGTATAGAGGACTCCGATTACTGGGATCATGAAAAGGCTACACAGCTCACCACTCCCAATTTCATGAACACCATGAGACAAATGTAAGGTAGAGCAGAGAAAAAGCCATTGTGGCCCAGGACTGCAATTAGGTTGGCTAACACACCTATGTAATAGGAGAAAAGATGGACAAAATAAACCAGGGGGAGGGTCACACTCAAGTCCCCGGGCGTTGGGGCCCCAGATAAGGCTTCCTGTAGAGTGCAGTCACTCCCTTCCACTTCACCCCCACCCAGAGAGAGCTCTGCGGCTGCCCCCCAGCACCACCTGGAATCAGGAGGACGCGACCATGGGCAGAAGAGCCCCAGATGTTCACACCAGGAGTGGTGTGCACAGGTGGGGTTGGGGAGGGAAGGCAGCCCCACTCACTCGGCACAAACACAGCCACGTGGCTCTCCCTCCCCCATATCATCTTTGACCCAAACAGTCCATTTAACCAGCAAATCCTCAGCCAAACTCCTGGCATGCAGAGTGTGCTAGCTCTCCAGGCAAATCCATTGTAAACCACCAAATGAGTGCCATTGAATGTTCTGTTTGCAATAAAAAACAAACCAAAAACAACTTTGCCCATTTCCTCCCAACTGGATCCCACAGGCCACAGGGATGGGCTCAGAGGACTCAGGAGCAGTCTGGGTCCTCTCCCCGGAGGAGCTGCCACGCAGCGTGCCCTGAGGCAGAGGGAGCCGGCACCCAGGGCCACCTGTGACTGCCCAAACTCCCTTTAACCTTGGCCAGCCAGTTCCCGTTAAAAATGGCCCTGCTATCCACCTCAGCCAGGTTCCCGCACAAACGCTAATAAGTACTTGTTTGTTGAACTGAAAAATCATTACCCCAGAACACGTCAAGTAATGAAAGATGTTTTCCTTGGAGAAATGTTAAATACTTCACTTCTTGCACAAGGAACGAGTACATGTGTTTCCAAATAATACCTTTCTCCCTCCCCACCCACACTTCATCAGAAAGTCTGGAGCTCCAGGACCCGATGTGAACACGCTCAAGTTGCGTGGTTCTAAGAACCAAGAACATGCGGTTTATTTATTTTCCTTTGCCCAGCTGACTACGTGTTTGTTCTATTACTTATTCACCTAACCATCTCAGTAGGAACCTCAGTCACGTAGCAGAGTATCCATGCTGCCTTAGTATTTTATACAGAAAAAGCAAGAGAAAATAACACCACTGAAGCCTCATATATTACACAGATGTAGTATTCGTTAACTAATATATACGCAAGAGCCATTTTACTACAGGCCCAGAGCAAAAACAAAGGCAGGAAATGGAATGTCAAGAAAGGGGAACATTTCACCACATGAAAACCACTGGTAACTCCATCTCCCCTCTGGCAAATATGAATCCTTGCCCCCTTCCACAGCTTTTTGTTGGGCAGATGAGTAGTAACAATTGCATCTCAGGCGTTCTGAGGTCTTGTGTCTCAAAATGTCTTCACCAACAGGCAGTCACACTGGTTAATTGTGCTTTCTTTCTATCTACCTACCGCATCCTAAAGCCTCAGGGGGAGCCAGCGGGGCGGGGGCCAAGCCTGCTTCAAGTCTATGGCAGCCGAGCTGGGAAAACCTCGCCTCATGGAACCACAGAGGGAAATGCACATCACTTAGATAAGACACTCAAATCTCAAGCTGACATGAGGGTCAGTAGAGTCCTGGGTTTTCTCGCCATAACATACGACTTTGAACATGGTGCTATCCTGGCACCCTTGAGACACAAGAGACTATGTTTATCCCCCCTCCCTTGTCATAGAAACAATAATCCAGGGACAGAGATGCTGAAATTCTGGTGAAAATGTACACATGGAGAACCAAGACCTCCTCTCCCGAACAACCAACCCGCTGTTTCCTCTCTCTGTGATTCTCTCGGTGATGCTGTGAGCCCCTTAAACAGAGGCCAGGGGACCTGGAGGACAAGAAGCACTAGATCCCAACCACAGCTCCAGAAAAAACGACCTGCGTGAACTTCTCAAAAGTTAAAGACTTTCCCTTTTTGTCCTTTGCTTTGTTTTCATTTTCAAGACGAAGCAAATTTCAATGTGATTTCACTAGCACTAAAGGTTGATACTTTTTAAATATGAATTCATAAACCTACCAGAAATGATTTGTAGGGAACTCTCTTCCTTTGCCCATCCTTGACGAGCCACCACATTCTGGAATTGTTTTGGCTGACGTTAGGCAACATGCTTTCTCAGCAATTATTTGGAAAAGGGAGAGAGCAACGACTAGAATTTCTCTTCTAGGGCCTAGAGGAAATACCCCCACTGCCCATCTCCAAACGGCCAGATCTCACAGTGGGGACAGGGGGACCTCCAAACCCCTTGAACGCCCAAGCCATCTAACCAAAGCTCTCAAGCCCCAGCCAGGCATCCACGGCATCGCTGGCCTTCCAGAAGCACAGCCCCTTGCAGGTCAAGAACAGGCACTGCCCAAGAAAATGTTGAACTGCAAGGACAACTGCTATGTGGTCAGGAAACTCCCAGTCTGACTCGAGAGCTCAGAAGGCCACAAGCGGATACTGGCTCACGGACCCCACCACTAACTTGAAGTCGAAGTCATCCATTTCCCGGAGGTCAAGTTCTGAACAGGACACTTCCTCCAGCCACCTGACCAGGTGAGGCCCCTGTGAGAGCTGCAGCAAGCCAGGCAGGCGCTCCCTCTTATCTGAAGACTTCTTTCTTTCTTCCTCTCTCACGGAAAGGTCACGTTGTGTCAGCCCTGGCGGGCTCCCAGTGCATGGCGGGAGAAGGTGGACGTCACGCCACGAGGTGCAGCCCTTGGGGACTCCCCTGGGATGCCTGGCAATGAATACCCAATGCTGCCGTGTATGGGGAGCCGAGGGACGGAGTTCCCAGTGTTCTGATCCGGTGCACCCCAAAAACGGTGTCCCAACTAAAAAAAGTGTTGCTTTCTTCCTTCTCATGAATTCTAATATTCAAGCCTTTTTTCCTCCCACTAATTTTAGAAGTCCTGCTATTCTTTGGGAAGAGAATGGTGTGAAAATCAAGCATAGTATCCAAAAATAAGAGTAGATCTGTTTCAGGCTTTGCAGCAAATTTAACTGAAAAGCAGCTCCAGACACGCCACTTTCTATCTAGTCTTTAATATGTTTTCCAATTTCTCCAGGATATTTTAGCTTCAGAAAAGGCAAGGATGAACTTCCTATTCTATGAATATTTTTGAGACTGAACTGGGCACCCAAAAATTACGTCTAGATTGTAACTGGGGGTCTTTTCAGGATGTGATGCCAGGTGATCACTCAGGATGTGAATCACTGATACGCTTTGTGGGGCTACACCAGGACGGATTACAAATTTCCTGTCGGGACCTGGAGCATATTCTATTTGGAGTGTGTTCCCAGGCAGGTGAAGTGACACAGAGCTCTCTCCGTGGGCCTGAAGGTGGACTTCAGGACACGCTTGTCACGCCTCCCACCTTCATTTTGTAAAAACTTGTTATCTGAGGAACTCAGTTGTTCCAGACCCACTGGAACTGTGGCAGGCCGTGTGGTCCAGGTTAGCAGGGTCCCACTCCAGTCCCTTGGGTCTGAGGCTCTCCTGAACAGCCCAGCGTGACGGCCAGAGAGCCTAGAGGACGGAATCAGGATGCCACCTGAAGACCCCAGCCCACGCTCCTCCAGCCAGGGACGCTGGAGATTGGTGACAGAAAGTTAGAACTCTGTCAAGCCCTTCATGCAAACAATAAATATTACTTCTGCTCATAATCGGACTTTTCTCCAGCATCGTCTTTGAATGTTGAACCTTTTTCAATTAATTAAAAACTATGCACTGCAGAGTGCATATTTTATCAGCCCTCAGCTGCTTAAGTGTCTAGAAAAGACCAGGCAGTTTTTCTTTCTTTCTTTCTTTCTTTTTTTTTTTTTTCCAGGCAACCCAGAGCAAGTACTTGCAAGGGTCATATCTTTTTAATTATCTTTTCTCTCTTTGATTAATTATTCCGTCTGACAATAGCGTGTTTCTAATGCTATTCACCTGCCTTTGATGATTGACAACTTTTCTGTCTGATTCAGAGCAAACAGCTGCTGCCACGATCTCCTAGCAACCCGGGTGTGATGGATGAGCCCCCAAGATGGATGGCTGCAATAAATCATGTCTCCAGCCATAAAACCGAGAGAAGGGGATAAGAGGAAAAGCGAACCAAAAACAAAACACGGTTTCTTCCCATGAGTGCACTCAGTTCCTTACCAATTATACCTGAAATGGACTTTGCACCTATGAATAGCAAAGTTTCTCTAATCAGTAAAAATGGGACGATGCCATTTATATCAAAGGTGTTTACAATTGTTCCTGCAAATTGGCACTTGTACTCCAATTACCTCCAACACTGCCCAAGTGCAAGGGCAGAGGATTCAAGTTTTGCTTTCTTCCATGAAGTCTCAGCAAGAAACAATATCCTCTTTTTATAGTCAGATGCGATTCCAGGCACCAACAAAAGATACAAATCTGATTCTACCCGATTTTTGGCAGCAGCTGGGCAACACCAGAAGTGAATCCTAAGTCATCCTTGTGCATGAAGTGTCAGGCTGCTAATAAAGTTATTTCAAAATGCACAGATGCACACATACAAAGTTGCCTGCAGTTGGTGAGTGAATGAGCCACATCTCCACTCTCGTCCTGTTCATGGCAGATGCAGCTTTTTACATGTCAGGGAAAAGTTTGCCCAAGCAGCAGCAAGATAGAAACATGCAGCCCTTCCACAAATTCTAGATTCTCATTTCTTTAGATAAAAAACTACCCCAGTCTAACTTTCTGTCCCATCATTTTTTTAAATTAATGTCCACACTATAAGTCATACAAGAAGCCCTAAATTTAATTAGCAGATCCAAATAAAGTCACATATTTAATAGAATGCCTGACAATTAAATTTGCACTATCGGGGCTCTCCTAGTGGAGGAGACGGAGCAGGAAGGCCAGCAGTTTCTGTTTTCCTTTCTCCACCAGGGAAACCAGGCGGCAAGGCCTCTGAAGCAGAAGAAGCGTCCAGGCCTGCACGGTGCTGACTGCCCCAGCAGCCGGGGCTCCATCGTTAAGCCAGCCTGCGTCCCTAAGTGCTTCCAGTAGGTGGGGGTGTCCCAGAGCAGAGCTCAAGGGTGCACAAGAGCCCGAAGTGATGAGCCGCCCGGGGCCTGGAAACAGCTGTCCACATCAGTCCTGGCTGGGGTCTGCTGGGGCCTGCGGAGGGGCACGCAGTGCAGACACCAGAGGGGAGGAGGCTGCTGGGAGCAGGGGCAGGGAACCGCTGAAGATTATTTTTTATCTGAAATATTCCTGAGACGTGGAAGTCGATGTTTGTTTCTTCGTTCTCACACTGCTAACCAAGCCAACCAGCCTCTTTTGAATAGTTACATTGTGCTAAGCTGTTCAGATACAGATTTTTTTTGAGCATGTCAGAGTTTAAAAAATTAGACAAGGGTCCTGGCTTAGGCAACTACAGCTCTGTTTATATTTTAATGTTTCGTATGTGACTGCCTCTGTCGGGGAAGAGAGGCCGGGAGAGGGGGAGATAGGAGCGGGGAGACGGGGTGGGGGGGGCGGAGTTGCCCGTTATCTTTAGTGTAAATCAGAGATACTTCATTTTTCCCTGTGGTCTTGGAAATTATTCACAATTAAAACCTCCCCCCATTTTGGGGGGGGTGTCTTCTATATTGCAAATAGGACGGCTTGTGTCTGGTCAACAGCAACGAGAACCCAAGGCCAATCCATGGAAATACACACACAGGCCCCCACCCTGCCCCAGCTCCTCGTCCGACTCTCAAGTTACAGGTTTACACGGCAAGTCTAAATAATATTCAAAATGATAAATGGCACCCTAAGCCCGGCATCCGCCATCAATCTGTTTCTAAGGAACATCCATCTTCAGTAACGCATGTGTGAATCATGCGAAGCCAGGAGCCCTGAGATTCATTTATACCAGCCCTCACAAGCCAGGGTGGCTTGAATGATACCTGTCAGCCCTGGTGGTGGTGGTTTTTCCCTTGACTACTAAAGGGGATAAAAGAAGGGAAAAGAGAAAGGAACAGGAGGGGCCTGGGGGGAGCCAGAAGAGCGTCAAGGGGTGAACAGTGTGGTTTAGCAGATAATATGAAAGAACATAACCTCGTCCGCGCCTCTGCCAATCTCGCGCCCGCCACGCCACACACCCAGACAGCCATCCATAGGAAGCAGGCTCTCGCCTCTGCTCGCCCCTGCCTCTCCTCTCTCCTCCCTCTCCCTCTCGCCAAATCAGCAGTGCTCTCCCCGAGAGCCAACGGTACTGTACTGTACGAGGAGGAGGAGACAGCATCACATGGACCGGGCTGCCCTCCCTCCCTGTTGTCTGGCTGGGGCCCATATGATAAATGACATATGTCATTCTGTCAGGAGGCAAGGGTGGGTCAGTGATGTATGACTCCTCGGAAAAGGAAATCGACTGTTTGGCATGGTGCAGCTCTTCTCCACCAGGATTTAGTTTCAGAACTCTGAAATGAATTCTCCGACGTTTCAAGTGCATACTTAGGGCAGGCTGACGGGAGGCCTGGGGAAATCGCACTTTATCCTCCCCCTGCCCTTCCGATGGCAAAAAAAAAAAAAACGGTTCTGCCACTGGATACCTGCAAAAGGCCACGCGCGTGTCGAGTCCCCAGCAGTCGCACACCGCGGGTTATTAAAAATGTGACTTAGGGAAAAAAAAAAAAGAGAAATTAAGCGCAGTAAGGTTAGTCCTTTTATTTATTTATTTTTTAATGGCAAAGGGCTGACACAAAAGCCAGATAAAAATTAGCATGTTTGAAGTAATCGTCCTGCAGCTTGACATCTGCATAGTAAATTTTAAAGGAAAAAAATGTGTCAGACAGCCATGAGCCGCTTCGCCCTCCCCCCTTTCATTAGCTCACTGCCAGGGTGGCACTGCTGAACCTCATTACGGCGAGAGGATTTATGAAGCTGAACCCAATGGCAAAGAAAAGGCATCTGTCAATAATTGTAGGGAGCTGCACTCACAGCTTTGAAATCTCATTAAGTATGCAGTTATCAGGCATAAAGATCAAAAACATTACTCAACTCCGACAGAATCTTATGGAGGAACATTAATTAGCAACAGGCCTACAGTACAAAAAAAAAAAAAAAACACAGGCTTCCTCTCACACCTGCCCAACCCACAAACCTAAAGCAACACTCCCCCTCCCGCCCGAAAAAAAATAATTCCCGGCATCTGAGACTGATCAAGAACATGAAACAAGAGAGAGACACACAGAAAGGAGGAGAGGGAGGGAAGGGGTGGGCGGCGGGCAGGGAGGGGAGACGGAGGGTGGGGAAATTCAGTTGAGAAAGGCTTGGCGGTGAGGAGAGAAAAGGAAGAAGCTGTCAAACTTGAGAAGGATGTCAGCGCTGGCCCTGATTACAGGGGCCTACAAGTGCTCAGACCTTTTATCATCCTCGCCATCAAAACCAGCCAGGGAGTCACCACAGGAGGGCTGGGGGCTGCCCGTCTGCAGCCCAGGCCCAGGGCCCAGACTCCAGGACCCGGCCTCCGGCCCCTGCTCACCTGGCAGGCAGGGAGGCCAGGCTGGCGCCCAGGAGGCAGGCCCTGCCAGGCCTTTGCAGCAGCACCCTGACTTCCCCTGGCCTGGTCTGTACCCAGCCCACTGAAGCCAGGGCCAGACTCAGCTCCCCGGGCCCTGGGCACAGGCTAGGGAACACTGCTGTCACCGTCCATGGCACCACCATCTTAAAACACCTCCTTCTTCCTCCCGAGAGACTGGCATCCCCTTTACACACATACACTTTCTCTTATTGTATTTCTGTGCAGGACTGATTTACATGCTTTGTCACTTAAAACACACTGAAAAGTAAAATATAAACGTGGAGAATTCACATTTAACTGTCAGGCCAACCCCAGGTCATGAGACCTCATGACCTTTTTGCAGCATGGGGGACAGGGTGCAGCTGATTAAGGGCATCAAACAGACCCCGGTGCTGGTTTGATTCCAGGATATCCACAGGGAGTAAAGTAAACGACCAGTTTCCTCTCCCACCACATTTTCAACCTCTGCACGTTGCACTGGCAAAGCCTAATTTAAATGTTTGGAAACATCCCACAAAGGTTGTGTGCTTGGGGTCTCAGGCAAACTTCTCTGATGTCCTATGGTGGCCTGGATCCAGGTAGATGCACCCAGACTTGGGGGGAGGCCCCAGATATCACTCAGTTTTTTGTCGAACAGGAAACAGCCAACCCCCTGGCATGTCATGCAACACTTAAGCATGGACTCCAGGCTCCCCCATGAAAGATGGAGAATAATAATAATAGTAATAACAAAGCATATATTCTGTACTAATTTCCCTTATTGCACTGTTACAGAAAGGTGGCCTTCTCTGGTTACCCATAAGCCCATACTCCTGTGCTCTCTGACACACACACACACACACACACACACACACACACACACACACGCATGCGGCACTTCCCATAATCCCACACCATGAGAAAACCTACAGAACAGCACCTCCTGTGACCTGAATCCTCCGCTATCCCTCTTCTGAGGTCCTTCTCTCCTGTAGCACATCCACGGCCACCTCTCGTCTTTCTCTCTCTCCTCCACAGAAGACAATGGTCACCTTTTCTTAATTAGCTGCATCTTTACAGAAAAGGGCATTAAGATTCCTAGGCAACTAGCTTGGAGATCCCTCCAAGCCAAAGCCCGTCCTTTCCAATAAATGACTCTCCTTTGGAATATCAATGAACATGGCTCGGATAAATTGTCACCTATGCCCAAAAGAGTTAAGAACACTTGTCTATAAACCTGGCTTGACAAGGAGGAATTTTAGCAGTAGTGTTACAATAAGGTGTTTATATTTTTTATGTGCTTACCATATTACCTTTATTATGTGTAACATCAAAGTGATTATAGCAATTACATCTAACAGAATTAATTACAGAACTTCCCATCATTCCAGGATACATAATGCATTAGAGGTAAGCCAAAGAAAGAAAACATCTTGATTGTAGTAACTATTGTTGGTGTGTATTTTCCCCGGCAGCAAAGCCAAACCAACGGCATCTTTCAGGAAGAGCAGGGCAATGGAAACCAAGAGGTTTAATAGGAAATGAGGTATATTTTCTTTAAATTAAGTAACAGTTTTGCCTAATAATATGTTGGCAGTATTGGACACATAAAATCAATTTAATTTTTTAAGTGTAAATCTTTAAAAGGTGCTGGCTTAATCCACCCAACCAATGTTACTACATAAAGAAGAAAGCACATGGGTGAAAGACTTACAAGTCTTTACGTATGCAAAATAAATTCACTCAAGGCTTCATTAATATTAATTTAAATTCAAAACCCATTTACATTAAATTGTTCATTAAAAATTGCCTATTTTATGCAACATGCATTTCTCAAAGAACTCAGAGGAAACTGAATACATAGGACTAGATTTAGTGATGGGGATAGAAAATCAAAAGTAAATGAATTTGAGTCATTTCACGTATATTTCCAAACAGTCCTTTGCTCTCCATTAAGGATGGGCTCCAGTTTGGGGAACAAACAAGCATTTAGAGTATTTTGCTTTCCGCTACCATAAACGTGTGAACATGACCTGGTCTACCAAAAAGTAAGAAGAAAACAAGAGAAATTGGTGGATGGAGAGGGCAGCCAATTAAAACTGGACTTGGGAAGGATGCAGGTACCACCTCAGAATCCCAACTGGACCCACAGAGCATCAAGATTTAGGCTTGCATTTTAAAAAATGTACATTAGTTAGCATTTTCCAGTGCCCATCTTGGTCTAGAATTAATAGTTTCTCTCTCCCCTTCACTCCGCCCCCTGCAGACCTTTACTCCTCAAGCAAGGGGACCAGGAATCTGATGACAAGGAGTTGGTAAGTTCCTTGCTTTGGCGCCCTCCCCCTCGAAGACAATCTGAACTTACACTGTTTCCCCAACAGCTGTTCTGGATGAAGAAAACACAATCATAATTAATAACATGTGTCCTGACGGTATGAATTAATAATTTATCATTAAGCCCAAACAAATTTAAATTACTCCTTCAGAGCTACACCTTTGCACGTCTGAGAAAAGAAGGTAAGGAGATGGTTGAAAAGCCCAGGTAATGTGACCTTTAGAGAAATGCTTTTTTTCCCCCTCAATATATCTCTTGGGCCACTCTTGTTGAAATACTAAAATAATTTACAGAATCGAAAGTAATTAAACCCAAGAATCTAAGTGCTGATCAAATCAAGTGTATGTGCTCAAAATGTCTTCTTTTTTAAATGGGGCTTATAAAATATTCAATATTTGGTCAAGGACACTGTGTAATCTTTCTAATAAAGATTCCTAAACCTGGCGCATGACAGTTGTTCAGGCACGGGGTCACAAGCAGATTGTGCTCTACTACTGTCTTTTTTTACTTCCAAAATGCACAGCATTATTCTAGTCACAAACAGGAACCTGAAATTTTTATATCCATGTCTAATGTCAATGTTTACAACTGTTGAAAAATTAGAGAAAGCTACCAAGCCTATGTATCCATTCCTTACAATTCAGGTAAAAAAAGCCAGAAGGAAAAAAAAAAAAAAACATATTCATAGCCATTGTTTAGTAGGATTTAAAAATTAATTTAATGACTAACTGCAAATACTGGAAACTAGAATTAATCTGTCTGGATTTTTTTTAAAGGCTTACAGACATTTAAATGCATGTATCAGGACACTTTATCAACCTAACATAAAATTGTCATCTTATCTTATTATATGACTATTTTATGCATGTGTCAAAGAATTTAAAAATGACTGCCTGTCTATTGAGTCTAATTACAACTGCACATTATCTGTCTAGATGTACCAGTCCATATCATTGTTACCAAATACAATATATTGTATTCACCTTTCATTTTTAACTTCAGACAGAGAAACCACAATTTGGAGCATAACTGAAACACACACACATGTGCACATGCACAGCCAACACCTGAGAGGGTCGGGGGTAAGTGACACCACCGTCTTGTTCTGTCCCATGTCCCTCCAGGGCTGTGGGGTAATGCTACAGGGTGTCACAAAGCAGCTTATTTGAGGGGCCGGTCCTGCCCACTGCGCTGCACACAGACACACAAGGGTAGACACAAACCTTACTTTTTTTTTTTTTTTTTTTTACTACAAGACCAAAGCTATTTTTATAGTTTGTCCAGCGACAGGCAGGAATAAAAACGGGCCAGCAGGAAAGCCTCACAAACTGCACTCGGAACAACTGCGACCTGCTCGCCTTACTGGATTAAACGTGGCTGAGGTACGTCAGGACCGGACTCCCCATCCTCTCCTCTCCTCTTTCCTTCCCTGCCCGAGTCTGCAGCCCTGCCCCAGCCTGGCTCTGCCACGACGTGCCACGCCACGAGTGAAAGGAAAGCCCCGAATGGGTCTAGGCACTCTGCCCTCAAGAAGGTGATCCTTCTCCTCGCAGAAACCCCAAAAGTAGAGGACGGGGGAGAGGAAGGGCTTTCATCCTGGGAACTCACCTGGGCTTCACGGCATTTCCCACGGCCCTGAGCAGTCACCTTTCATTCTAATACTTTACAAAACAATCTTTAGTAAAAAAGAGGGAAAATGCAGACTCGGGAGGCAATTTAGGGAATAACTGCTGATCTCTCAGTTATTGACGATCTGGCTCCCGTTTACGAGCGCGCTCAAGGCGAAACTGAGAACAAAATGACAACATCAACCGCTCACAATCAAGTGTGGCCCTGGAGAGCACTGAAGCCCTAACTGACAGTTGTCAAGATAATGGGGGCACAGCAGCTGATTCTGGAAGAGTCTCTCCCTCTGTGGATGTCCAGGGGAATATCCTTGCCTCCTGCCCTCTTTGTTTTTCTCCTTCGTCTTCTTGATTTTCCTTTTTAAAATCTGCACTGTTTCTCTCATTTTGTAGGAAAAGGGGGGAAAATCGCAGAGTGGCCAAAACCAGTCACTGTGTCACCTTGCTATAGGGTGGAATACCTGTCCAAAGGAGAAATGTGTGGCAGGTTTGATAGCAAATAAATTCCCAAGGCTGCTGCCGAAATGCCCTCCTCAGTGCTCCACGTACTTCCAAGGGAGAAGAGAAAAGCTGCTCTCTGGAGCGGCCCGACGTGGACGAGACTTAGCCGGGCTAGGGTGGTGTTACTTGGACAGCTCCAGGTGCGCCATCTTTCAGGCATGCCCATGTCTCCTGGCAATGTGAAACTCCCTGCGCCTTGCCACTACAAGCTCCTCCTGTTCCCTGGAGACCCACAGCGATCTGTCACACCAGCAGATCCCAGGGAGCACAAGTCACTCTTACAAAAATCAAGATGCTTGAAGGTTTACCCTCGTGATGTAACACCTAGGAACTCCATGGAAGGTTTTTCTCTTTTAATAAGATTCCAAAGGTCGGTGGCAAGTTGTTGTTTGCTGAGGATTTGTTTTTTTTTTTTGGAAGTTTAGGCAATGGCATTTTGATTTTACATTTTCCTCCAGAAAATAAATATGAATGGATAAAATATTATCTTCTATTAAGCATTGCTCTAATTCTTTTTCCCAATATTTTCAAAAAATTCTTGTTCAAAAACAAACACTATGCAAAGGAGAGAGTCACATGTTAAGCGAGGGATAATGGTCATTTCGCCTGAAGGACACTGGCCTCTCTAACCCCACTCCTATGGGCTTCTACCGGCAGCAACATCTATCCAGCACAAATGTACTGCCCTTCAAAATTACATGCCTAGAGAAAGGAAACTCCTGCCCAGGTTTCTCCTGGGCAGGTGAAGAAATCTCTCTCTCCCTTTGAGAAAAGACACTAAGCCATGCATAATTTCTATCAAAAAAAACAAACCTAAAGTACAGAAATACATCTTTTCAGGGATTCTTGGAGCCTGCTTTGGCCTTGCGGAGAGCAGTGTTACATTTGGCCTAGATATAAAGACTGTGCACCTGTGTGCTCTGTCTGCAAGCTCTACCCAGCTCTCAGCCCTTTGTGGTTGTTATTCTACCCCAGACCATTAAAAGGGCCCTAATTCCTATGACATGATTATCCAGGTACCAAAGCCCATTTGTCACCTGCAGCAGAAAATTGAGTTAATGCACAACTAAAGGCAGCCAGGACTGTGTAATATCAACTTGATTACATCAAACTAGCTGCAAACCTAATTCTGCTGGATGACACTGCGTCGAGCTTGTCATCTCCAATCATTAAAGCTGTCAGGAATCCATCAGGTTTACAGCTAATTAGGTGAACACTAATGAAGCTGGCAAAACAACTTTTCTTTTTTTATGGCTGAGCGGACCTTTCAGTTTGGAGGGGAGAAAAAATTCTCCAGTATTCTCAAGGTTGCTGGGGACTGGATTTCCAGTTACCAGTCAGCAGACATCTTTCTTTTTCCCACTCCCTCTCTCTATCAGTACAAAGCAATCAATTTGTCATCACTCCCAGGATGCCACAAAAGCAGGCATGAACCTTGGAACTTGCAGCTGTGAGGACTGAAAAAGGAGGAAAAAAAATGGGAAGTTTCTTGTCCGTCCAAACAAACAAACAAAAAAACTCACATAGCTCACTTACTGGCCTGTGCAGCTAGCTTACTGCTAGCCTAAACATGGAGAGCTTTTTTATTTCTCCACTCTTCTTAAATAAGTAGCCCTTCAGACATTCTCCACCCCCTCCTCCACACGTCCATTAGGCAGAGGCATTCTGATAAAGTAAATCCAAAACCAGGGTATGGGAAAGAAAGAAAGCACTCACACTGCCAACTTCTGATTGACCATTAAGCTATTGATGAATGTGCCTGTCAGGAGAGAGACAATTAAATCAAATATGAAACAAAGTCGTTCTGACGGGTCATTTTGATAGAGCAAAACCATTCTTCCATCTCCTATTAGTCGTGCAGTCAAGTTTTTATATAATGAATATTTCTTAACTGACCTAAGACTTCCTGGCTGGCTTTTTAAAAGGTGCAAAAAACTTAGGGAACACGTGGCTTTAAAAAATAAATAAATAAAACCAACAATACGCTTCCTCCTTCTCTAATATTTTTAGCAGAGAGTTATCAGATAAGAGTCTCAGATTGGCAAGGTGGGAGAGAAAAGATGAACCAACCGTAGAGAGAGTTCTAAAGCAAATGGGAAGATGTCATCACATATGGTTCATTTGACTGAGGCACACAGATACCTTAAAATGTGCGTCCAGAAAGGAAAGAAAAAATTTCAAAGACTGGAAGAAGCCCAAAACACTCCTACTGCCCAACTTTGTGAAGGAGCCCTCCAAACTTTTAGAGTTTATTTTGGGTAGATAAGCTCATTGCCTGAGCCTGGAATTTAAAGTAGAAGGTGGGATGGGCAAAAAGCATCAGCCAGAAGGTGACTGGAGAGGAGGCACCCTCCTTGCAACCACTACTGGGATTTTCAAACTTTCTAAATTTGGGCAACGCTGAGGACAGAGAGCAAAATCTGCATTATATGCCCCAAACCAAGTCTGTTTTCTTCCAAAATTTTCTTAAGGCACTAACAGGAAAGTACATTTCTCAGAGAAGAAAGACTAGCATTCCCTGTGCGACCTGTGTAAGGAGACTCCAGCTCAGAGTGCAGCCAATGTGTGAGCTCCACCGGCAGTGCCGGCTGACATGATGGAAATGACCGCCACCATCACCCCCGCTGTCACTACAGGCACGCAGGGGCAGCATGAGTATGACACCTTCATCCAAGAAGGGCACCAAGCGATGCCCTGACCCTTCTCTCTGCCCTCCCTTCTTCCACCAAAAGAAAAGAACGGAAAAGAAAAGAAGAGGAAAGAAAAGAAATGAACCTCCACTTAACCCGCCCGTTCAGCCAGCATCTGAACCTCCGCACATGTGAGCGTTACTCATATCAAAATACATCCCGTCCATATGTGGTCCTCTCAGCAATCCGCCCCAAATCCCTGAAGTTGCACTGACAGGGCCCTAGTGACGTCACAGAGCTTGGCCTCACCATTGCCAGTGATTTATTGATGTTTATTGGGAATGAATAGATCAAAGGCAGCAGCGTGACAGGCGATCAATCAGTCATCAAATCAAGGGTGGCAAAGGTCCAGAAGCCCTTCTTCCAGGCAACGTGCCCCCAACTGACATTATTGCAAAATAATGTTATGTGTGTGGGTTTTGTTTTGTTCAATGATGCTCTTTCCAGAAAAGAAAAAAAAAATCGGCTCAGTCTTAACAGGAGTTGACACTCCTGGCAGAAAAAAAAAAAAAAAAAGGAAAAAAGTACTCAGACACGTCTCAGAACTAAGCGCCGTGAGGAGATGAGGGTGGAAGGAGCGGTGGGGTGAGGGAGCACAAACAGGGGTCAAGGCAACGCCAGCTTCTGACAGCGACTTGACAGCCATCTGACAATACCCAGACCCGTGCGCTCTCATTTCCACCGCTGTGCCCGGTTTGGGCCCAATAAACGAAGAATCAATCGGATTAGCAGTAAGGTGGACGAAGGGACCCGTTCGCTCACTCACTCGCTCTCTTTCGCTCCGCAGAAACCGGGCAGTCCCTCGCCGGCCGGCCGCGGGAGGACACGGAAGGTGTCCCAGGGAACTCAGGTGACCCCGCCCGCCCCCCACAGAAAGAGACAGAAGAGGGCTCCTTCCCGTCCCCTCCGCAGCCAGCGAGCAGAGGAGGCAGGGACCCAGCCCGGCTCAGTTCGCGCCGAGCGAGCGCGGTTCCCCAAGTGGGTGCGAGCGGGAAGAGGGCAGAGCGCGGCGGGGAGCCGGGGGGCGCCGGGAACGCGGGGCGGGCGCACGCACCCGGAGAGGGGAGAGGAGAGCGGCGAGCGAGCCTGGCGCCCGGAGTTACTCTGCGCCGGGAGAGGGGAGAGGGGAGAGGAGAGAGGAAAGAGGGGCGAGGAGTGGGGCAAGGAGCGGGGTCGCCGCCCGCTGGAGACGCGGGGCGAGGAGAGGAAGAGGAGGAGGAGGAGAGGAGGAAGGGGAAGCGGCTCGTACCTGCTGCGCGCCGGGGCGCCTGCTGCTTCCTCCTCGGCATGATGCTCCTCCGGCGACTGCCACTGCCGCCGCCGCCGCCGCTGCCGGGCTGAGGAGCGGGAGGGAGGGGCGGCGGGCCCGCGGGGGGGGCGAGGCCGGCTCTCAGCCTCCCCCCCGGAGAGCGGCCGCCCGCAGGATGCTGCTGCGCCCCGGCTCTCCGCGTCCCCCCCTCTCCGCGCTCCGCCGCGATCCCCGAACGTGCGGAGGGAAGAAGGAGGGCGGGCGAGGGAGCCGCGGGGAGGGAGGAGCGCGGGGGGAGGAGGAGGCAGAGGAGGAGGAGGTGGTGAAGGAGGAGGAGGAGGAGGACCGCGCTGCCGGCGGAATGGGAAGTTTGACAAATCGCTCCAGAGGCCGGAGGAGGAGGGGGCGGGGAGGAGCAGCGGCCCTGCCCCCCCCGCCCCGTCCCCAGACGAGGTGCGCGGGGTTCGGGGCCGGGGGGCGGGGAGAGGGGGAGAAGGCAGGCAGAGGGGTGGGAGGAGGAGCGCGGGAGCGGCCCCGGCGGGTCCTGCCCCGGCCCCCGGCCCCGGACAGGGGGTCAGCGCATGGGGGGGTTGCTCAGCCGCTGCCGCGGCCCGGGGCTCAGCGGTCCAGTCTTCTGCCCGCGGCGCGGCTGGAGCGGCGGCGTCGGCAACAGGCAAGCTTAAAGGAAAAGGAGATGATCGTGTCACTCGCCCGCCCGCGGGGGCGCCGCGCCCCCACTCCCGGCCCCGGGCCTGTCTAGGACCCCCGCCCAGTCTGGGAGGGGGTGCCGCCCCTCCGCCTCCACCCCGTGCGCGCACGCAGGGGCGCGGCGCCGGCCGGTCCGAGCGCGTCCCGGGGCGCTCGCTACCCCCGCCCGCCCCTCTTCCCCACTCGGCCTCGCCCCCTGGCCGCCCCCAACTGCCCCGCCCGGGCCGCACTCTTCTCCACCCGCTGCGTCCAAAGCCCCCAGCTCGGTCCCCGGGCCTGGGCCCGCGCGCCCCGGGCATGCCAGGGCCCCCGGGCGGGCGCCAGCGCCCTCGAGGGAGGAGGCGGGCGCGGGCCGGAGTGGGTGGGGGCTGCGCTCAGACCCCGGGCTACCCGGGCTCCTCCCCCGGGACCCGCCACCGCCACTTCCCCCAATTTTTTTTCCCGGGCAAACTTTCCCGGGCCCGTCCCGGGGGTCAGTGTGGGAGGGAGGTGCCTCCAAGTTTCCTCTGCTCCCTGGGAAGATCCTGGTCCCTCCACCCCGCCCCTCGCCCCTAGGCGCCGGGCCGCGCCCCCCATCCCGGGAGCAGGCAGATCCGAGGGCGGGACGGGGGCGGGGGAAGGAACTCCGGCTCCCAAGCCCATCCCCCGCCCCAGGGCGCCCCCGACAGGGGGCCGCCGCGCCCAGCGCCGGGCCCGCCGGCAGGACTGGGCGAAAAGAATTGATTATTGATTGGGTGATTGGGGTCGCTGAGGCGCCGAGCGGGCCAGGCCGGCGGGCCGCGGAGAGGAGGAGCTGGCGGGGCTGCGTTGGCGGCGGGGCGACGCGGGCTCACTTACGGGCAGCCGCGAGGGCGCGGGTGGGCCGGAGCTCATTGGGACGACCCCCGGGCGGCGGCGGCTGAGCGCGATCCGGAGCCGGAGCCGGAGCGGCGCGGGCGGCGGCGCATCGATGCGCTGCGGGCTCGATTGCGTCTCCCTGGGCCAGCTCTTGGGCCGGGAATGGGGCGGCCGCGGCGGGGCCGGCTCCGGGCGCTGCTGGGCGGCGGTGGCGGGGGGTGCGTGGGCGGCCGCCAGGCCCACGGTCCCTGGGGCGGCGCTGCTCCTGGGCGCGCCGACTGGGGACCAAGGGCTCCCCTGGGCCCCGCGTCCGGTAGTCCCGGCGAGGGCCGGAGCCCCGCGCCCTGGGACTGGCTGCCTAAGCGCTCCTGGAGCTGCAAACCTGGGCCTTCTTCCTTCCTTCCTTCCTTTTTTTTTTTTAATTTTTCTTTTTTAGTCTTTTTCTTTCTCTTCTTTTGCTCCCTCTTCTCTTTATTTTTTCTTTATAATTGTTTTTGCAAGTTTGTTTTAAAAGTTCACGGGCATGCTTTCTTTTCTTTTAGACAAGGAGACCGTGATCTCACCCTAACGGTAAGATCAAAAATCTCCGCTCGCCCCCAGCCTGCGGGCTTGGGCTCGGTCCAGAAGCCTCCCTGAATGCAGATGTGCCGCCGCCGGCCTCCGGGGCTATAAAGCCGCCTCCAGCGCCGTCGCGCGCAAGAGCGCTCGGAGTTGCGGGGTGCGGCCCCGGGCGGTTGCGGGGAGTCGGAATCGGGCTGTGGCTGGGCTCCGGGGCTGGCCGTGTGTGGCGGACTCGGGGCGGGGGCGCGACGTGCAGTGGGTGCGTGCAGCCGCAGAGGCCGGAGCGATTGCTCCTCCAGGCCCAGGAGACGCGGCCGTGGTGGGTGAAACGCTTCTTGCGAACGAGGAAACGGTGAGTTGGCAGACACCGCCCGTGGCCTCACGGTTCTGTCGCGGCGCTGGGCGCCTCTTGCCTGGAGGAGGGTAGGCGCCGCGCGAGGTCAGCTCCTGCCCGCCCCTGGCTCACCTCCGAAGTGCCGAGCGCCCACTTAGGCGCGCCCGTTGTGGCGTCTGCACAGTGCTGGGCGCCGCGCACGGAAAGCAGAGTTTCGCCCTGGCTCGTGCCCACCCCTCCTTTCCTTCCCAGCGCTGCTCTCCGAACCTCTGTTCCCTCTGCCCCCTCCCCCTGCCGGCCTGGGCCTGAGCTCAGTTCTCCGCGCCGCCCGCAGCCACCGCCCGATCGCTGCCTCGCCCTTCCCCGCTCAGGCGCTGCGCGCTGTGTGATCCGCCCTAACATCTGTCCGTCCAACCATTGGCGCATCCATCAGTGTCAATGAGCTGCATATCTCAGCGACAGCCCGTCACGCACAACACGGGCTACGCGGAGTGCGTACTGTGACCGCGCTGCCTTGCCCGGACACGCAGACCGGGTTCTGGCTCGGCTTGGCTCAGCCTGGAACCGTGATCTCTAAGGTGTTCTTTTTTTAGCCAAAAGCACCCCCTTTAATATCTGGACCTCAAAACGTGACTAGTTTTGCAGACCGTTCTAGGGATGGGACAGATGGAAGGGTATGGTGTCAACCTAGCCCTTGCATTCCGCCAAGTTCTCTCTACCCCTTTTCTGTGGACTGGGTGTGGTGGAGGAAAGAAGGAAGGGAGGCTGCCCAAATCCGCACCAAGCACAGTATAGACCCGGAAGCTACCTGAATGCAGGAGCTTAACCCGCTTCAGCTGGCCGAGTCTGGGGCTGTCGAGGTCGCCAGGCAGGTGTTAGCCGGAAGGTCTCCAGCTAAAACTTTGCCAGGCCCCGCGTGGCTGCTGCATGACACGGCCTGACAGGGAGGAGCAAGAGCAGGGCGGGAAACGCGGATCCCACGGAGAACCCGGGGCTCGATTTAGGCAGAAACGGTGTCTGGGTGGCAGTAAGTCTGTAATTCACATGTTATTTACAGAGGGGGAAAGAGTAGGGCCATGTGTTTGAGAAGCCAGAGCTTTGCGGGGAGTTCCCGGCACCGTTCTCCGAGAGTGCTGACTTTGGCTGTAGTTGCATGTTCCCCGGCTTTTGCTTCTTGCTTTTCCCCACGCCCCCCCACCCCCCAACAACCGTCCAAAAGACAAACATCTTCACAGTTGTCCCTGATCAGTCTGGCCAGGCCAAAGGACCTTTCCTGTGCTCCCCCTAAGAACTGCAGGGGCAGGGCCACGGAGGACCTACTCCTCGGACATCTGTGGGGCGGGTGTACCCGGCATTTTACCTGACTTTATTCCTACCGCAAATATTTTTGTTCGGGTGCCTGGTGAGTTCTGCCCCTCAGTCAACTGCACAAGCGGGTCAAAACCTTTGCGTGTGTTCGTTCCGCGATTCGCGGCTTAGAATGGATACAGGAACCGCTTTCCGGCGAGCGCCGAGGTCTGCGCGGTTCCGGAGGAGGCCAGAGACCGCCGCGGCGGCGCTCGCTGGGGCTCCTTCCTGCGGCAAGGAGGGACGCGCTCCAGGGTGCGGGCTTCGTGCACCACATCCAGCGGCCAAACTGCTTTCACGCTAGACTAGAGGGCGGAAAAGCCCGCGCCCGGCGGAGGAGCTGGAATTCTGTAGAATATACACTGTGTAGAATTCTTTTTACCCCAGTGTGAAGAGTTGCAGATATCTTTGAAAAGCAACAACAGGCTTCCACCCCTGCGAGAGCACCTGGTAACTTCTAAGCGGCGTGAGTTATGCAAAAAGTAATCCCCTAGGCCAGTTAGACGCTTCTACCTCTGGAAGGTGCCGCGTTTCTGGGAGTAGTTTTTTAAACCCCTAAAAACAAAAGGAGGAAAAGGCTGAGGGGCAGTGGAGCAGCACACTGAAACGCCCAGTGGCGAATGCCAGTAGGGGAAACTGGCAGTGACCAGGTGGCTCACCCCGCAGTGAGGTGGTAATGTCTACAAGCCCAGACAATTCCCAGAAGCCGTGAAGACAACTCCTTACCCCAAAGACTGGGCCTTGGGCCCAGTGGAACCCCGCTCGTCCTTCGTGGCCAAGAGCTGAGCCCTATTCAGTACAAATGCTCCCAAATGCCACTTCTTTAGGTCAAGGGTTAGAAATCCGGCTCCAGCTTTCCAAACTTAAGGAGCCACAGGCCCCAGTCCCAGGGCCTAGCTGCACTGGTCTATCCCACCCTGGGGGCGTTGGTGCCTTTGGCTAACCCGAGCCCCATCCGGCGGAGATCAAAAAAAAGAAAATACGCGGTCGTGGCTAGGAACAAGTGTGCGGTGGAGGGACAGGGATCTCATCCCCAACACGCCAAGCAGGAGTCGGAAGTTCATGCTGGGGAAGGAGCAGCCTGGCCACAGCCGGGAGGCAGCCGAGGTTGTGTTCAAGGTGCGATTGAGGGCAGTGGGTGACAGACCGCCTGACCCGAGCAAAGCTGAAGTGTGTCCTCATCTGGGATAGGCAGGAAGGGAAAAGATTTCAGGAAAAAGGCGTCCTCCAAGCTGCCGTCCAGGATGGGTAGGCTGGGGGCCCAGGAACCCAGGGGCCTAAGCCCAGACCATGAAGAGGGGTTCTCCGTGCCCCAGGGGGGGCACAGGCCACCTGGATGGACAGGGCACGCTGGGTAATATGCTCCGGGAGCCTGCACCCCATTTCAAGGTGTGAGGGCATCTGGCCTGGCAGTGGGCCTTTGGGGAGCACAGTGCCTGACCAGCAATGCCAAGGGAGGCAGCGCCAAGTGCTCTCACGCCTGCGCCCGCCCGGAACACCGGTCCTCCGGTCTGCCCCCTTCCACACTCCTACTTACACTAGGGTCATGGCTAGGCAGGAGAAAGTGTCCTGGGTGCAGGGAAGCTGCCTGCCTGCCCCCACCTGCACACCACACCTCGACCAGGAATTGGACCAGGACCTCAGCCCCTGCCAAAGCGCCAAGGATTCGGACCCTGGGGCCAGGCCCTCCCCAGGCGGTAAATTGTTTGCTAAAAGTGCATTTACACAGCAGTGAAGTTTGTTTCTCTTTTTCCGGTAGCTTGTTTTAATGAACCAGATGTTTTGTCTGTAAATTCTCCCAAGAACTTTTACAGTTTTGACGTGAAATAAACCTTCGAAAATCGGAGCGGTATATTAATGCCACTTCTGTGGGGCCTCGGGGGGAGCTGCATCAGGCGTTCCTGGATGTGAGCTGGGGGCGGGGTGGGGAGGTTGTTCTTCTAAGAAATGTAGGAGACTTCTCTTGGCTCAAGGTCAGAATTGGTGTTGGGCGCATGAAGCGCCTCCCTCCCTCCCCCATTACATACACGAGTACACAGGCTCCCATCCCTTCCCCTCCGGCGGGGGGCTTCCTGGTTTGTAAATTTCTTGTAGCTCAGCCGCACAGGTGCGGCCCAACTTTAGCAGCTGCACCCACTGCACGCCCGCCGTTCCCACCAGGACCACTGGATTCAAAGGCAAAAGGGCCTGCGGTCTTCCCGTGCCAGCCCTGATGCCCGCTTTCTGCTGGGGCGGGGCAGAGCTAGGCGCCCGGCCAGCCCTGAACTCCTTGGCGTGACGGGACACAGAATTTTGGATGGAAGCTGACCTGGTCCACCGCCCTAGGAAGCCAGGGCCGGCCGGTCCCCCCTCCTCGATGCCTCATTTTTTCTGACTCAGGATTTCCAGGCAGTTAGAAACGTCTTTAAAAACAAAACCAAAAACTATATTGCTAACAGGGAAGGAGAGTGCACGGTTACCGAGAGGAACTTGTCTGCCTACACACGCATCTCCTAGTTGGGTGATTCCTAGGACTACTTGCTCAGGATTCCTAAGACCCGCTGCGGATTTTCCTCCCCGCGCCCTGGCTTCCCTGTGCTCAGTCCTGCATCTTCAGTGTTGAGGAGCCAAGTTCAGACTCAACTCCCTTTTCTTCCGTAATTCTCTTTCAAGCTCATTTACAGAACTTTCAAAAAACTTTTTTAGGAGACCGAAGATTAAATAAAGAAAATAAAAAGTCTGCGCTTGGCTCTAAGGAGGATAGATATATACTGAGTCCAGCTTGGAGGGCACAATTACTGGCGAAATGCCCTTTGGTCAAATCTCACGCATGGACTTGAGTTGCGCGGGAAATTTCCCGAATTACTCGCTACAGCGTGGCCTGTTTTTTCCCACTCTGGGTGACATGGATTTTTGTAAACCATTTGGGCAAAGCTTAAAACAAACAAACAAAAACTACACTCGAGA
The DNA here is from genome assembly GCF_020826845.1 of Diceros bicornis minor. NCBI lineage: Eukaryota > Metazoa > Chordata > Mammalia > Perissodactyla > Rhinocerotidae > Diceros > Diceros bicornis. Next base: position 5,333,429 of record NC_080773.1, read on the forward strand.
CAGCTGCAGCCGCGGTGGGGTTCACTCCTGGCTGGAAGCGAGCAGGTCTTTGCTAGCTGGAAAGCAGAGGTGCCCGTCTCTTCCCGCGCAGATGCAAAAGCTGCGGGCACCAGCGTGTATATGAATCAATGCGTGGGCAGCCCGATGCGAAGCTGAGCTCGGGCTCCTCGAATGCAGGAACCCTGGAGGAGGAGGTCTTGGGAATCACGCCGCCGGTCTTCGCAGACCAGACAGCGCAGCTCCGCACGCCCGGTGACCTCATTAACTAGACAGGGAATTTGCAAGATGAGGAAGAATCACGTTTCCCTTTTCTCCTTTCCTATATCGCTTTTCTTTTCTCTCTTATACATTATGGTTTTGTGTTTGTCCCTGAATTTCCAAACGGGAAAGACGGAGCGCAATTCTCAGTGGAGCAGGTACAAGAGAGAGGGACGCTGGGCTGGGGCCTCGCTCTTTCTCATTTTTATTTCTTGAAACTTGGTGCACATCACGTGTATTTCCAGAATAGCAGAGCCCGAGTTCTTTGGGGCACGGTGCTCAGAGGGTCAGGTTCTTTGTATGCGGATGGACTCTGCTCTCCGCGGCTTTGAGAACTCCAAGATTTTCCTCCGCAAAGGAGCTCTGAATTCTTCCTTCTCTCTTCGTCTTTCTGCCACTTCTCTTTCCCCCATCTCTTTCATCTTCTTTCTTCCTCCTCCTATCTCTCTGGTTTCTTTTTGTGTTTTCTCTTCTATCAGTCCCTCCTGGACACCCATGAGAATTCGCAAAGGTTATGTATTTCAGGTCTACCAAGTGCTCACCCCGAAGAGGTCGAGTCCTTCTCGCTGTGACAAGGCAGGGGCGGCCCCGTGCACAGATCGCGAGGGAACGAAGTAGTTTGTAGTTGCTGCAGCTTTTTAGGTGGGAGGAGGGGAGGTCAGAAATAGGTTGACACTTGGTTTAAAATAAAAGAACATGTTAAGAAGTTTCAAAGCTGCCAATAAAACCCTTTAAGTGGCTTGTGATTCAGTGCCTGGAGTTGCGGGGATGGCATTGGTAAATGACTTTAATGCCCAAAGAAAAATATTACAAATGCCGCTGTCTCGGCTACCAATCGGGCGCCGCTCTCCTGCGCGGGCGGTGGCTCCTCTCTGTCGCGGAGGGCACCCGTATTTGCATGATAAATTGACCAGACTGGCGGCAGCCAATGAAATATTCAAATTAGGCCTGGGGTTAGGGGTGGAGTCCCTGGGGCTCCCTCTCTGAGCCGGCGGCGGGAGCTGGCTGTGCCACCTCTCCATCAGCGCCCTCTAGAGGCGGGACAGCGTGGGCGGCCCCTCCTGCTCCAGGGACAAGAAGGGGGAGTTGGGGCAGGAGGTAGTGTGCTGGGGTGCTCTAAGGGCTGGTGTAGGGGACTGTGTGCGCTGCAGTCTCCGCGTGCGTCTTGCACTTGCACGTATTGATGGATTGCAGAGGCAGGTGGTGATGCCAAGGAGGGGTTTAAGAAGAGCTCTAGCGCTTTCACCCCAACTCCCTTCCCTAGGTACCCCTAATAGACTTAGCACTTACGTTAAAACAGCGTGTTTGCTCCACTGTCGTAGCTTCAAGCCAAGACCCTTGCCCACCCCAGACTAAGACCACCCTCCCCAAAGCCCTTAAATATTGAAATTCTGGAGCAGGCAAATCTACCTCTCCCTGAACGGAGGACTGTGTGCCCACGCAGGCCCTGCAGTCCAGGGTTCTGGAAGCTAGGACTAGGTTGGGGCACTCCAGGGCTTATGCCCTGCCTGGGGCCGCAAACCTTGGCTAGGCTGTGGGAGCCCAACCCATGTGAAAAACCTGAGCAGGCAGGGCCAGTATGCTGAAGATGGGCCACAGCAGGCGAAACTAATCCCCTGGGAAAACACGTCCTGGAGGAAACATCCAGACCTCAAGGCAGGAGCTCCCGTGAGTGTGCAAAGGAGTACAAGCAGGGACGCGTGTACAGTGCAGGTCAGGGCGTAGACGCCCAGCCAGGAGGGGTGTGGAAATCAGTGCGTGTGCAAGTGCGCATGGAGGGACGGCTCTGCGATGGTGCCGACCTCTGGCCGCGCAGGAAATCGGGACTCCGCAGGCACCAGGTGAGCTGGCCTCCTGGCCTGGCTCCTGCCCCTGGCTCAGCACTAGGCAACACTTTTGCGCGGAATACTGGGTTGGCTTCCGCCAAGGACCAAAGTCTATCTCTTGTCTGCTGAGCATCTCTCCCCTACACACACTGCCCCTATCGCCTGTCCGTGCCAGGTACCCTGGGGCCCGCCCAGCCCCTGCAGGCTTATTTTTAAAGTATAGAGTTTTAAAAAGTTCAGTTGTCTCTTTCTACTGTGGAGTGGTGAGCACATTGTGCCTTCTCCATCTCTCAGCTAACGACTGCCCCAGGAAGTGCCTGATCCCCACGCCCTCATGCCCCTCCCAGCCAAAAGGGTCTGCAGGTGGTGGTCAAGCTTCCAGAAAGTCTGAGCTCCAGCGCAGAGGGCCCTCCAGGCACCTCTCTGGGAGATCACCTCAGCTCAGGTCAGTCATGTGCAGCCATCCTCCCTGCTCCACTTATGGGGGGCCCGGTGTAAGGGGGCACTCTTAGAGCCTGACCCCAGGCTGGCTAACTAACTGTTTGTGAATACACATAGAAAAAAATAGTGGGCACTGAATACAAATTTAAGAGAGAGTGAATTTTGCCTTTGATCACTGTACAGATACTATCAATACCTTCAAAATATGTTGTTGAAATAAAAGGATTAATTTTAATTCTATTCATAAGGAGACTTCTGCATCATTTAAGGTTTTTAGGAGTGTTTTGGCTTAAGAGAAGGGGCTCTGGCCCTGGGCTTGCTGGGAAAACAGCTGGTGACAGGAGTAGGTTCCAGTACAAAAGGGAGAATGCTTTCCTAGAGAATCTTCAGTCCCAGCCAACTTCAATGCCTGGGGATAGGGTTCCCACTAGGAGAGGGCCTGCTGGCCTCAGAGGGAGCAGGCCTGCCCAGCCCAGTCCAGCTGACTACAGAACGTGGCAGGGAGGCCTCCCTTCACAGGCAGCCCCCAAACCCTCCTTCTCCTCCTCAGGCCTCACCTGTCAGCCAGGAAAAATGAGACTTGAAAGTGGGCCAACATCATCCTCCAATGGTGAAATTTGTCCGGGAGTCACTCCCATCTCAGATGTCCAGAAATGCAAGCTGCTCTCTCTGGAGGATGGCCCTATCTGGGGCACGTCCAGAGTCAAGAAGGGAGACAGTAAAGGTGAGAAGGTAGCGGGCTGGCTGTCCAGCCCAGCACGTGATCCTACCTTAATGGGAGTTGGCACAAGGAATGAGGGAGCACACAATGCACAAAGCAGTGAGGGAGTGCAACTAGTCCTTCCTCTTAGGAGAAAAGTCCCAAGCAGCATCATAGAAAGGTCATGTACACAGTGGGTCCGCTCTGGTTTTGCCCATGTGCACATCACAGGCGAAGGCAAGCTCTGACTGTGTGGTGCAGGGCCTGGGCTTGGGGCCCATCACTCCCCAGTGGCCATGAGAGAATACCCCTGCTCTTTAAGCCTCAACTCTTTCATCTCTAAAACGGGGCAGTTCTCTTCATCTTAAGCACTGGGTAGGGACTGGGAGGAAGAATTTGATCTAAGTTGGGGATGCCCTTTGAAGCCTTAGTGTCTTTGTGCTACATGCCTGGAGCCTTCAGGGGCAGACTAAGGTTTGAAAGAGGAACAGCAGCATTGCTGGCTGTGTGCCCATGGGTGAGTTGCAGGAGAGCCCACTTTCCAGGTACCAGTGAGGCTTACCCATGAAGTGCATGGGTGCTTTGGTGAAGAGCTTGGCACCCAGTAGTTGTCCAATAAATGGTGGGCCCTCCTCCAGCCTCTGTGAGAAGGATAGCCTCAGGGTCAGACCTCCTTGAAGACAAAGGCTTATCAATGGGGTGAGATCAGACACCTCTGAAGACACAAGGTTGGAGGGGGGGCAGAAAGAAAGGAAGGGGGAGTTGCTGCAGGTGGGGCAGGCATGGGCCTCCTGACTTGCTGGGAAGAGTGGGCATCTGCAGGGCAATAAGGCAGATTCTTCCAGGCCTTGCTGGGAGCTAATTAGAGGAAGGGCATGGTGAGGAGCCTCCCTTATATTTCTATTTTCCCTGTTAGTAGTAACTGGAATTTGCACCCTCCAGATCAGATGGAAAATAGAAGCCTGGAAAATCTGACACTCTCATTGATTTGCTCTCTGCCATCGCTGCTTGCAAGAGGAAGAAATGTGACTTTAAAATTGCAATTAGGAACCAACCTGCTAAGGGTTCCTTGCGTGAGCTCCTTCCCGCGCTGTGCGGATCACAGGCCCCCCATCTCATTTCCTGGGGAGGTAGGTTCATTCATAGTTTTGAATGAAGCCCGCAATGCAGATACATCACTCCTCCCCAGAAAAAAGCTCCTATACGCCCCCCTGCACTCTCCTCTCATTTTGGTCAGGTCTTTGAAAGGATGGCAATTTTCCCAATATTTTAAAAGTATTAACTTCCTTTCAAACATTCTTTAACCTTTAATGTTTTGTAACTTGATGAAAAGGTCATTTTGTTCTGAGGATGCAGCTGTTCCGTAACTGTTCAGCTATCAGGGTAAATTCCATCCAAATCTCAAATTCTTTAATGGGATCCAAACCACTACCACCCACACTGCACAAAATAGAATGTTTTCCAATATACATCTGTGTACATGTACGTATAGTTATGTGTCTATCATTGTATATTTGTATCTATGCACACACACACAGGGGCTAGGATTTACATTCACATCTCTGGCATTCTCATAGAATGACTTCTTTATAGGGAAATATCTATAAAACTTACTTTTTTGAGTGATAAAACTTGCTAAACATTTGATGGTAATAATTTATTATGCACTGCACATGTTCCCGACTTTTTAAAAAAGGATTTAATTAATTTCTAATTTAACATTCCATTGCTATCCCTACAGTAAATGCCTCCAGAAGCCTAGGAGAGTTGAGATGTTTTTCTGTCTGTTTTTTTGCATGGTGTCAGCTTCTTAGGTGTCTCGGGGCTCCAGTAGCTGACCTCCACTTTCACCTTTCTAAGCTGATGTATTCTTGGAAATGGAGGTCTGAACATGTTCAATTTATATTTAAAATAGAGTAGTTAGGCTCAAATAAGAGCATGAAGGAGTTTTCTACAAGGAAACTGCATGAAGTTTATGCCTGGACCCCACAGTGTATATTTTACTTACTCAAGAGGTGTCAGGTGCATTCTCCTGCATCTCTGGCTCTGATGGTTGGATTTCTGAGATGAAAGATCTCCAGGCAAATAAGGAGCAGTGGGATAGGAGAGCTGCCTTAAGTCTTCGTGGACTTCTGTAAGGAACAGAGCTGATCTAACCTGTAACACATCAGTTAGAGCACTCTATAAGATTAACATGCGTTAAACTCGAGAGAGAATTGAAACTTTCAAAGGAGACAACTTTTACTTAAAAGCAAGCACTTTTAAAAGGCCTGTGACTGGAATAAATGGTAATGAAGTAAAGCAAAGCTTGTGACCGTCTGGATAGTCTCTCTTTGGGGCCAATCCTCCAGAATTCCTCACTCAGAGTCACTCATTCCACATTCCTGGCTCCAGACTGGTTTCTGACATTTCTCTGGGATCTGATTTTTGACTTCCTATGTTTGTGTGTGAGATATATTGAAAATGTAGAAAAATGTGTAAATCATATGTGTATGGTTTAAATAATAATTATAACATAATTATTATTGTGAATAATAATTATAACAATAAGTAACCACCACTCCATCATTAGAAGCCCCTGACACCCACCTCCCAATCACAGTCCCTTTCCTGGAGGCCACCACGACCTTGACTTTGATAGCCATGACTTTCTTGCCTTGCTTTGTAGTTTTAACACTTGGGTGCAGATCCCTGTGCCTGTTTTTAAACTTTACATAAATGAAATTATATTGAACAAATTATTTTGTGTCTTGTTTCTTTTACTCAGCATTACGTTTGTGAGACTTAACCATGTGGATGTGTGCAATTGGTGGTTTTCAAAGTTGTAGACCATGAATATATTGCAGTATAGTATTCTTTTTGCCGGTTTCTTGGCTATTATAAAAAATGCCGCTGTAAACATGCTTATCCACGTGCTGTGCACGTGTGGAAGAGCCTGTCTATAATACATATATGCAGGGGTGGGATTGCTTGGTCACAGAGCATGTATATCTCCCAACTGTTTTCCAAAGTGATTTTGTCGATTTTTACTCCCACATACCGTTTTTAAATGTTCCCATTGTTCTACATCCTGGTCAGCATATGATATCATTAGCTTTTTTCCCCTTCTTTTAATGTTGTCTAATCTAGTGGTTGTGGCTGCTGTCTCACTGTGTTTAACCTGGGTTTCCAATTATGCTAATGAGATTGAGCACCTTTTGATATGTTTGTGATCGTTTGGATTTCCTTCTTCACGAGATGCCTGAAGTCCTTTTCCCATTTTCTGTTGGATGTATGTTTCCTATTGTTTCGTAGAAGTTCTTTATTGCCCAGTTTGTTTCAAGTTGCGTTGGGACTGTGGATCAGAACAGAAATGTTTCAACAAGATCCCTGCCTGCATTTCTTAGGATGCTTTAGTCTGCAAGTAATACAACCCTGTGCTCGCACTGGCCTAAGGAAATTGTCTACTAGCTCAATTATGCAATCAGGAACCCGGTTTCCTCTGCCCTCTGACTCGCAGTTCTGTGTTCTCAGCATCGCCTCATCCTGAAGGTGTTTTGTCTCATGATTGCAGGAGGGCCACAGGTGGTAGGTAGAACTGCTAGCTTCTTTGGCCACATCCGATAGGAAAGAGAATAAAAGAAAAACTTCACTGACCCATGTAATCTGTGTCCGTCCCTTCACTTTTCAGGGGACACTTCTGTGGAGCAGTGGCCATCACCAGGGAGTGCCTTGCCTTGATGGGCTTAATGGGCATTCTTTGTAGGATAAAATGAATATGGGGAGAGAGGTTCAACCTCAAACAGCCATCACATTCACTGCCAAGCCTGCAGGTTTTTAAAATTTATTTTTTAATTTACATAGAATAAAATTCACTCTTTTGGTATACAGAGTTTGTCTCTGAGTTTTGACGAATTTGTAGAGTCACGTAACTACCCCCACAATCAAGATCTGTAACACTTCCATCACCCCAAAACACTGCTCGGTGCTGCCCTTCTGTGGTCAAATTATCCTCCCGCCCTTCACTCCCGCTCTTCACTCCCGCTCCCCCACACCAGCGACCACTGATCTGCCCCTCATCTCTATAGTTTTGCCTTTTCCCGAATATATTGCAAATGGAATTGTACAGTATGTCACCTTTTGAGTTTGCCTTCTTTGACTTAGTGTAATGCATTTGAGATTTATCCATGTTGTTGAGTGTATCGATAGTTTATATGGATGTACCACAGGTTGTTTATCCACGCATCAGTTGAAAGACAACTGGGTTGTTTCTAGTTTGGGGTGATTATAAATAAAGCTGCTATAAACACAGGCATACAGGATTTGTGTGAGCATAAGTTTTCATTTCTCCTGGGTCTCAATACTTAGGAGTGGGATTGCTAGGTCATATGGTAAGAGTATGTTTAACTGTATAAGAAGCTGCCAAGGCATCTTCCAAAGTGACAGTGTCATTTTGTATCCTCACCAGCAGTGAATGAGAGTTCTGCTTGCTTCTAAAGAGATTGTAATGGATGTGCAAGTGCTTTGCAATGAGGGAGGGTGCTACACAGGGCACCCAGGAGGGAGGGTTCAGAGGAGCTATTTCTAAACTCTTAACTCCTGGGAGCTCCTAGCCCATCCTACTGTATGCAGACAGGATACTTCCATCTCCAGGTTATTTGCTTCTCGAAAGGGAAGACAGGTAAACATCATTCTACCCATTTTACAAATGAGGGCATTCGCTGCCTTTCTTGGTTGAGCCAGCATGGCTTTATACAGTTCCAGATGCAGTACCAGTATACAGAGCAAGATGCCGCGGTCTCATATTTTATTCCTAAACCCTCAAAGTAAAATAAAGTATGGGCATTCAGAGCATTGTTAGGCTATGTGGCAACAACTAACAAAGGAACACATCCAGAATGTCAGAGCTGGCAGGGACCGTAGCAACTCTCGCTTTAGACGTGATGACCTATTACACACCCGGGTCCCCAGGATCCCAGCCCAGGACTCTGCCTCTCAGATGAAGGGCACAGTCCCACCAACATGAGCTGGGACAGGCTTAGGATCATGGTAGCTGTGCACTCAGGAGCAGAAATGAGGCCAAACTGCTTGGTACACTGTGGCCAGAGATGCTGCTTTCTGGCTTATCTCCCCCAAGGCTTAGCTTCTTTCATTTTAGTGCCCATTTCTTAGGCACCTTCACATTTCAAACGTCCTGAGAATATGTTTAATTAGAACTTGGCCATACACCCTTTTAAAATAAAACAGAAGGGACCAGCTAATTATATCGCTCAGCATTCTGTGGCAAACATATATTTTTTAATAAAACACTTTCCTAACCAGAGTAATCCCTTGAGATGCAAATCCTCATTTATAAGAAGTTTCCCAAAGGGAGTTAAAGAGAAGATGCCTTATAAAGAAGAGACAAAGAGAGCAGGGAAGTGTTTTCAAAGAGCTTTTACAAGATAGACTCATTCTGAGGTTGAAGTACAGATATTTTAAAGATGCAAATTTTATTTCAAATGTCTTATAATTCTTTCCTGTGTGTTATAATTTTTATCCCTTCTCTCCCCTTTGGATTATTACCACAAATGCCCATATTTCTCATTCTGGTATTTTTCCTAAGCACAATATTTAAATAAACAAGTGATTTTCTCAAAATGCACTTCATCTCCTGCTGGTTGTCCTCTGTCCTCTCCCTCTGTGATTACCCCCTGTCTGTTCACGTCAGTGCCTCAGCAGCACAGTGCAGGATGTGGGCGCCTTTCCCAAAGTCTCTGCAGCCCAGGGAGGGGGCAGGATTTAGACTCTCCTGCTGCGTGTCTCCAGAAGTGGTGATTTGCTGGGTCTTTTGCATTCATGGGGCTCACAGCCCTGGTGGAAAATAGCAATAATAGTGATAGCTAATGTTCGCTGGGGGCGTTACTCCACACCTGGCAACACGCTAAGTTTTGGTATCTTATTTCATTTAATCTGCACAATACACGTGAAATGTAGGTGTTCTTACCTCATTTTGCAGATGAGGAAGGCGAGACCTGGAGAGGTGAAGGGATGCATTAAGGACCTCTTGGCTATTAGAAGAGGCAGAGTCTGAATTTGAACTCTGGTCTGTCGGCCCCAGAACTCAGCCCCTACCCTCCACACCACAGGCTCAAGGAGACCACACCTCCTAGGATGTGCTTTTTGCCTCTTCTTGGTACCCTGTGTGGCCCAGGAGCTGCATTTTCTATTAAGTCCTGTGTCAGTTCAGTGTCCTGGCGGGAAATAGAAGACTCACTCAAATTAGGATTATTCGAGGAGGATTTCCTAAAGAGGCTGTTGGAAAAGGTAAAGGAAGGCACAAGAGGTTAACAGAACTGTTACAACTCTGAGGCCTGAAGGGAATGGGATGGCAGTTGGTTACGGGAAGCCAGAGGGAGTGTGATAAGGGGCATCTTTAGAGCCGCGACCTGCAGAAGACCCACACGGAGGTGACCAGGGGTTGGCATACTCGGACTGCTCTGTCTTCTCTCCTCCACTCCCCTGCCAGGACTCCACTTTGGATAAACCCTGCCAGAAGCTAGTTGACAAAAGTCGTATGTTGAAACAGTCATCCAGGTTGGCCTCCTGGGGCACAGCTCAGGGGAAGGACGTAAGGAAGCAGCAGAAACCAGCACAGATGCAACGCCCTCTTCGGAGCGCCCAGCCCGTGCAGCTCTGTGCTGGGAGTGAAGACAGAGTGAGGATCACACCACAGGCCTCAAGGAGGAGTCTCAGGTCGATGGAAGAGATGCTCCCTTGGCTAAGGGACTCAATGACCTGCCAGGTGCAAGCTGTAAAGGACGTACTTTCAGAAAGAAAGCGTGGGGTTTGCCTTGGAACTGTGTGTCCACGTAGGGGCAGACCTGAATCGACATGCCTCTCCACCAGCAGACATTACACACTCAGGCCGACTCCTGGGATTGGCTCTTTTTACTTGAGACAAGATATACATAATTCTCTTTTATCAAAAGCTTATTAAATAAAATTTAATTGAAAACATAGAAAGGAGAAAAGAGAAGTCATTCATCATCCCGTTCTACAAAGACAACGACTAGTAACGGTTCGGTAGAACTCCTTCCACCGGCTCTCCTCTGAGCTCTTCCTCACGAGTTACAGGAACATTGTGTATGCAACTGTGAATTTTGGATTTCTGGATTGAGCATTCTCACAGCATTCTGCCGTGTTATAGTAAAATCTTTTGTAAACAGAGTTGTTGATGGCTGCATAATATTCTGTTGAATGCATGCAACAGACTTAATAGTTAATTTTTCTACTATTTAGATGTTTAGCTTATTTTCTATTTTTCATTCATATTATATAATGCTATAAATTAATAACTTCATGCATAAAGAATTTTTTCACATTTCAGATTATTTCCTCAGGATGTCATCCCAACAATAAAATGACTGGATCAAAGGTATAAACCTTTGTTTAACTAGGCAGTAAAGTACAGAGCACAATGTGGCCACAGAATAGACAGAACTTCAGCCATTTCAGTGGTAGGCATTCATGTGAAGACTCCTGACAAATTAATAACTCCTCCAAGGCTTTCCTCTAAAACAGTGCTACAATATAATGCAAGCCACATATGTAGTTCTAAATTTTATTATAGCCACATTTAGAAAAAGCAAAAGAAACAGGAGAAATTAATCGTAATACATTTTATTTAACCAATTATATCCAAAAAATTATCGTTTCAACATATAAGCAATATGAAAATTATTAATGATATTTTTTCATTCTTTTTTCATGTAAACCTTTGCAATCTGGTGTGTATTTTACCCTTGCAGCACATCTCTATTTGGACCAGCCACATTTCAAATGCTCCATAGACACACAGCTGGCTAATAGCTACTGCATTGGGCAGCAGGTCTAGAGCAAGGCATCTACCAGAGATATTTGCCACTGCTGGCATCTTCACCTGGTCCCCAAATCCAGCCACCTTTTAATGCCTCCCTCAACCCCCTGACTGGCCTTTGGACTGAGAGGGGATCAGGTGGTCGGTGTAATGTGACTTCCATACCTGGGCATTTTCACCTGTCACCCTCATTCCTGCCTTGCTGATAACAAGTCACAGCATCCCCTCCACCCCAGTTTGTCTTGGACTCCTGCGTTCAGAAATATTGATAGAGCACTTCCTAGACGTTAAGCCCTGTGCCTGACCCTAGGGAAACAGGTGAACAGACTTTTCTTGTGAATTAATTACAGAACTTGTCAGTGTTCTTAGGGTCTAGTGGGGAGACAGAGTTTAATCAAATAATTGCACAGGTATGTAATTTCAAATTCTGATAAGTGCTTTGAAGAAAGTGTACATGTAAAAAATGCTAACCCGTGGGTCACAGCTTGAGTGGCTTGTCCCTGGAGGTGTTTCATAGAGGTTGTCCAGTCCCTAGCCAGGCTGTCTTGGTGCACAGTGGTGTGACAGATGAGAGTTTGATGAGAAGATCTCAAACCTCCTTCTCGTCCCAAGCATCCATAAGCTACATTTGGAAAGTTTCTAGGATGGACAGCAGCTCACCAGTTCTCATGTCATTGACCCGGTTCATCCAGTTGTGTTTATCCTCTCCAAAAATACTTGAGGCAAGCTGGAACACCAACAGTAATGAGGAAGTGAAGGCAACTCATTCATTCATTCATTCATTCATTCACGCATCAATTCTTATGGAGTAATCTGTGGGATGTCAAGCACTGCTCTGGACACTCAGAAAAGCAAGACCGGCATTCTCTTTGGCCAGACCATACTGCCAAGTGGGCACACTTCCCCAGAGAAGATAACAATTTAAAGAAGAGGAAAAATCAATGCTAATAGAACTCCTCTTCTGGTTCCTAAAATGATGTCTTCCACCATGGCCGATGCTTTGAGCCCGTGGCTGTGCTGGGAAGCAGGTGCCCTGGGTGGACGCAATCCTGCGAGCTCCTCAAACCTGGCCCAATCAATAAACGAGAGGCAGCAATGAAGCCTGCTGGGTGGAGGGGGGCTGGGTTCAAGGGGCAAACTGTACCATTGCTCTTCTACCCCCTGGAACAGTACAGGGACCCTCCTTCAGCCTGAAGTCCCCAGGGACGGGGTAATTTCAGCTGCACTTGATGTAACCTATACATCACTGTCTTCCCGACCCGCTCTCAAATTAAACTCTGATGTATACAGTTAAACAAAAATGAGATAAAAATTGGCAGAGGTTGAAGAGGGTCAAAGTAGTCAAAACACAAGGTAGACTATTGCTTCTTTTGATTTATGTTATTCTGTACACTTAGAAAAAATAAAATTATAAATCTCCCTGAGAATTTTCCATTGAGAATGAGGCATTACTAATTTATTTTCAATAGACTCGGGTTTCTCAACTGGAAGGAGTGCTGTAGCTATTGTTTCTCATGGAAATGCTGTGGTTCGACCTCAAAAGTGGATGGTGATGATGGGAACGCATCTTGCAAAATGAGAATCCCGAGGCAGCAGCCTTCATGGTAATCCCATGGCATAGCTTATACCACAGACCACAGGGTCTGATCGGCCTCATTTTCTTATGAACCCCCAGAAACACCTGAGGGGTGAAGCACACAGAATTTGTTGTACTGCTTTGATAGCTGAGGAAACTGAGGCTTAAAGAAACGGCGTGTTTTCAATAGATATTAGTGTACCTAGTAGGTGCCAGGACACAGAAATGAACAGGACAAAGGCCCTCTCTTGCGGACCTTGCCTTCCAGTGAGAGAGAAAATAACCAAGTAAAATAACTAAAAATAAAGTGCGCTTATGAGCAGAATGAATTGCCGTGGAAAAAATGAAGCAGGATAAGGGAGCAGAGGAGTGGGAACATGGAAAGACTATGGAAGGCGTAAAGGAGGGGAGAGACGTGCTCAGATTCCCATTTTTCGAAGATCACAAAGACAGCTGTGTGGAGAATTAATTTTGGGAGCAAGGGCGAGGTCAGGAGGCCAGGGAGTAGGCAGCGACAATTGTCCAGGCAAGACCTCGGGGTAGCTTGGGCCAGGCTGGTGCTCGTGGTGGTGTGGTGAAGAGCCAAGATCTATTTTGAAGGAAGTGCTCCTAAAAGGGACCTCTGGTTTCTACTCCAGGGGCCTTTCCACTGCACAGCACTGCCTGCAGCCATATCTGGACATCGATGCACGCGAATCCTGAACAAGCTGCTTCTCTGCGGGGAGTAGAGACGGGGGCTAAGGCAGCAGCGGCAGAAGCGTGGGTTCTGGAGAAGAGGGCACTGGTCCAGGGGCGTGTGTGTGTGTGAGTTGTATACACATTAGTATCCTCAGCCTTATTTTTTCCAATTAATTGGAAAAGTTAACTTCCAGCCCACTTACTTCCATTCTTTCCTTAAGCTCCCCTAGTCTGGCTTTTGCCTCTGCCGCTCTACCGAAACCATTCCCTTCGAGGCCATCGTCGCCTTCTACCTTGCCCAGCCTATGACCCACCGTCAGAGCTGCTCCAGGACAGATGGACCAGATACACGAGTGTCCTGATCGTGCTATCTCCAGGCTTGACACCACCGCCTGGCACTATGGGATGCATTTCTGCACAGATGCGACCTCTGTGGGCAGAGGCCAGGATGAGGTTTATGTGGATGTAAAGACCAGCCTTCGATCTGTTTTCTGATGCAACCACAGCTGCTGCAGGGCCTGCCTCATCTGGGAGGCTTAACGGGTACAGGTGTGAGGGGGCCCCGCCTAAAGCCCAGCCCTGAGCCAGCCAGTTTCCTCTGTCCGAAGAGTTGAATGAAGTTGGCCAAGTGCCAGGCAACCTCATGCCAACCTCACTGAGTTCTTGTGGAACATCCTCTGAAGGTCCCTCCCTGTGTGGGGCTCTGTGGGGAGGGAGGAGGCTGAGGGGAGACTGGGGGAGCAGCAGAGCTGATCTACCAAAGTCACACCTTTCTTGGGGACACAGTAGACCACATCTCTCACTCTCACTTGCACTTCATGTGGCTGCTTAACTAGGTTTTGTCAGATAGAACGTGAGCAGAAGTGATGTGTTCTACCTTCAGGCCTGCCCCATAAAAAACCTCCTGGGACCACTCCTCCATGCTCTTTCCTTGCACCAGCCGGATGCAGATGATGATGAGGAACTTGGGTAAAGGGGAGCCACAAAACAGAGGGAGTCTGGGTCCCCGAGTGACCATGTGGACGCACATACTCACCAGAGTGCCATGTGAGCAAGAAAGAAGCATCTACTGGATTGAACCTTTGCATGTTGAGTCTGTTTGTTACATGACTTAGCTTACCCTAATACAATTCCTGTTCTCAGGGAGTTTACAGTCACAGTGAGGGGACAAGACTCAGTCACACAATTCTGGAGCAATAGTAGATGGCTTAGAAGAGGAGGTGGGTACTAGGGTGTGGGCTTTCAGTTCTGAAGTTGTGGGCTGCAGGCCCCTGAGCACGTGACTTTCCCATCTAAGCCCTTTTCTGGAAAAGTGGAGAAGAGTCAGACCTGGGGGAAGGCACTGGCAGGGGAACATCACAGTTAAGGCTCACAGATGGGGCTTGAAGCAAACAAAGATGAGACCAATCATTGTCGATTCTCCTTAGAAGGGGAAAAAAGAAGATGGTCCCTAAATACCTAATAACTTTGACTGTCACAGGATGGGACAAGGATCAGAGTTCTATAACTTCGCTCTCTCTGAACCTCTCTGAAGTTCCCAAGAAAGGGGAGCCCTGAGCCCAGGTGTGGGTCTGGCTTTTCTCTCCCAGTGCCACCTCTCCAGGGGACCGCCCCCTCACCCCCCCGCCCCCGTCTTTAGGTGATAAGTTCTCCCAGACTCGAATGCCAGATGAGAGCAGCATCCTCCAGAGGCCCATGAGGACAGGGATTTCCTCATGTTTCTGAGCTGAGAGCCTGATGGAGCCTTCCGAGGGTCTGCTGATAGTCAGCTGGGGTCTCTACGGTCATGGTTCCCAGCTAGGTGCTGGCAGGTTCACCTGGGGTCTGTCTGTTCCCAACAGGCTAGGAGCAGAGCAGGCTTCTCATTTCCAGTTTACAACTGAGGGCCCTGAGTCCAGAGGGTGAAGGACTTGCTCGTCACCCTGGACCCCCAGGGGGTGGCAGAACCTCAGAGGTGTTCAAAGTGGTTTCCCCCTGGCTGGGAAATACAGACACTTACGGCACTAGTTCTCTTGTTGCTGACACTGCACCCCAAAACCCTGCCTGTACCCAAATGAATGGTGCCGCTCTGGGTGCCCCCACAGACAGGCATTTTGCAGCAGGCATCTAACGACTGGGGTTCAAGTCCCAGCTCCCTACTTTTACTAGTGGGGGGAACTTGGCCCTCTCACTCCCTCTCTCTTTCCCCCATTCTTTCATGACAGTTATATCCTGAGTTTTTGTTGAATTAATGTTCATTGTTCATGATGTAAATATAGTTCACTGTTGAGTCAGTAGTGTACTAGGGTTGTTTGGTTGTTTCCATGCTCATTTTGTCTTTCCTGAAGCCACTTTGCTTGATTTTCTTTGTGCGTATGATTATGTTTTCCCACACCTACAGCCTCTCAATACAATTTTTCTCAAGGTTGAATGTACCAGATCATCCATTGGTAGCGGCTCCTTCTCGCCCTTGGAGGCATCCCGGCTGCAGTCCTCGACGTTCCAGTCTAGTTCCTAACCTGGGTGACTACACAGCTAGCAGCTGGGGCTTTTCGTCACCACCCACCTGAGAATTTCCTTCACCTCTTTCAGCCATTGGATCCACTGCTTCCTGGAGCTTATGTCTTCTCTTTCTTGGTTTCATCTCTCCTTTTGTTGCTGCACAACCCCCAACAGCTTTCTGATAATGTAGTTATGATGTCGGGTTAAGCTGGTAGGACAAAGAAGTTTCTGCCGCCTCTTCCTCTAAACAATTTTTCCCTAAATGAACAAATAACCGCAAATAAATGAAAGAAGAATGCCAAGCAAAAACACAAACTCCATTTTTTATAAACTGAGCAGACAGCCATAACCTAATATTGCAAAGGATGGAAAATGGCTGGGAAAGAGCTCAGAGACCTTGTTCTACCCAGCGTCTGCAGCAGGGCAGAAACCCAAAATAGCTCAGGAGATACCACACAAGGCGAGGTGAAGTCTCCATGGGGAGCACTTAGGCCCCCAGACCCCATTCATGAGACTGTGACTTCCTCCTCCATTCTTTTGGAAGATGGGAGGATGACCCAGCTGAGGGCTATGTGAA
The DNA here is from genome assembly GCF_020826845.1 of Diceros bicornis minor. Lineage (NCBI taxonomy): Eukaryota > Metazoa > Chordata > Mammalia > Perissodactyla > Rhinocerotidae > Diceros > Diceros bicornis. Next base: position 5,349,803 of record NC_080773.1, read on the forward strand.
CGCAAAGCCAAACCAGGGGAATTTGGGGAAAGTTTGCTGTTAAACGTAGGACTTCATCTCCTTCTTCTGTCTGGCTCAGGGGGCAGAGGTAGGTCAGGCAGCCACCTTTTCTTTATGTTGTACAAGTTCTATGGATTTTAACAGGCGTATGGATTCGTGTGACCCCCGCCATAATCAGGATGCAGAACAGTTTCATCACTCCCACCAAAACGCCATCATGTTTCCCCTTACAGACATGCTCTCCCTCTGCCCCAAGCCCTGGGAACCACTGATCTGTTCTCCATCACTATAATGTGTCTCTTCTAGAGTGTCATGCAAATGGAATCATACAGTATGTAACCTTTTGAGACTGGCTTCTTTCGCTTGGCACAATGCCTTTGTGATTCATCCAAATTTTGTGTGTATCAATATTTGTTTCTCTCCATCACCGAGTGGTGTTCCACTGTATGGATGTACCACAGCGTGTTTATCCAGTATCTCCTTGAAGGACATTTGGGTTGTTTCCAGTTTTGATAAGTATGGATAATGCTGCTACAAACATTTCTATATGGGTTTTTGTATAAAGATAGATTTTTATTTTACTTGGGTAAATACCCAGGAGTGAAATTGCTGGGTCATATGGTAAGTGTATATTTAACTTTATGGGAAACTATCAACCATTTTCTAGAGTGACCTCACCAATTTGCATTCCCACCAGCAATATATGAGAGTTGCTGTTGCTAGACTTTACCAGAACTTGGTATTGAGAGTATTTTTTTTAAATATTAGCCATTTTAATAGGTATTTGATGGTATCTCATCATGGTTTTAAGTTGTATTTCCCTAATGGCTAATTATGTTAGACGTCTTTCATGTGCTTATTTGCCATTCTTATATTCTTTTGGCAAAGTGTCTCGAGTCTTTTGTCCATATTTTTTATGGTTTTTTTTTTTTTATTTTGCTGGGAAAGATTTGCCCTGAGCTAACATCTGTTGCCAATCTTCCTCTCTTTTCTTTTTTCCTCACCAAAGCCCCAGTACGTAGTTGTATATTCTAGTTGCACGTCCTTCTGGTTCTTCTGTGTGAGCTGCCACCATAGCACGGCTGCTAATAGGCAGGTGGTGTGGTTCCGTGCCCAGGAACCGAACCCAGACTGCTGAAGTGGAGCACACCAACCTTTAACCACTAGCCCATCAGGGCTGGCTCTTTTGCCCATTTTTTAAATTGAGTTGTTTGTTTTCTTACTGTTGAGTTTTGAGAGTTCTTTATATATTAAAGATGCAAGTTCTTTGTTGTATTGAATAGGTGATTTGCAAATATTTTCTCCCAATCTATAGCTTGGCTTTTCATTCCCTTCATCTTCTTTTATAGAGCAAAAGTTTTGAATTGTGATGATGGCGACCATCTTTAAACTTATTCCCGTCCCCACTAATATGCACTTAATAAGCACCTGTGGTATGCAGATTCCTGTTAGGCATTGGGCTTTAGAAGACCAATGGGACTTGGTGATCAAAGAATCATCTGATGAGGTCACTACCCCTCCCCCAGGGGAGGGAGTGTCCACTTTAGACCCAGAGCCCTGGGAAGGGCTTGGGACTTCCTCAGATTTTGCATCCCCAGTTCTTCTCAGTTCCAAATTTGTCCATTAGAATTACCCCTGAGCATCTCTGTCTCACCCACCCTCCCTGAAGCTATTTCCTTCACCAAGCATTGGCCTCCCTCCTCCCCACTGAGGTCAACCTTGCCTGCCCTTCAAAGCCCAGCTTGGATAATCCACCAGGCCTGAAGCCTTCCCTGATCTAAGACTTCTGTTTCTTTGTCTGTCACCCTCTTTGATTACATCACCTATTCTGCCACCTGGTTGAGTTTTTGAGGTTTACATCTCCTATATGAAGCATATAGAAACGCCCAGCACAGAGTCTTTAGAAAATATGTTTTCCATGCAAGTTGGTGCAAAAATTGATGAGTCCCCACAGCCCGAGTGACCATCAATTCCTTCCTTAGAAGTGACCTCAAATCCTTTCTTAGAAGACAGGGTCTGATAAAAGGCTCCACGAGATGCTTTCAATGAAAGCAAACCAGTTCACGTGTGGCCACCCTCAGGCAACACCTTGGCACTCCCAGGAACCTTCTGAGGACAGCATCTTCAGCCCAAGGATGGCCACTAAGGCTGGGATTTCAGGTACCTGGGCAAGCCAGTAGCAGGAAAGATTTCTGAGTAGGGCCTTAGCTTGTTCCAGTGTCCTGCCACAAAATGGTAGGACAGACCTGCTGCTAGTCCACCAGTGCCCTAGGCTTCCTTTTCTGGAATGAGGACAAGCCAAAAACAAACGTCGTTCTGGAGTCCAGTTTACCAGGCTCTGTTCCCAAATGTCGGTTCCTAATAGGCAACAGCTGTCGCTGCGGTTTCTTCTAGGCAAGTGATTCATGTCTTTGCTCAGAAACGATAAGCAGAACAAATGTTTACTTAGACGGATAACAGAGGAACATTTGGGAAACAGAGACTGGCAACTGGAAATATTTTGCTGCTATTTGATCCATACCAATTAGTCGGAATTAGTCATATGGTGCTAACTGGCCAGGCCTTCTTTGGGCTGGAGGCAGAGTGGGGGATAGGCAGCTGGCCTTCCTGGAAAAAGAGTGCCAGTGGTAAAAGGGAATGTGGAAAGGAAGACCTAAAAGTTTGCTCAGAGCATTGCAGAGCAGCTCTTACCTCCCCACAAGACTTTCCTGGCCGGACGCCTTATTTGATACCTGGCCCAGTTCTCTGGCCCAGGGGAGCCGTACAGGAGAGGAGAGCAAAGGGAAGACTGCACACACACGGCTGGTGCCTCTAAAATCCATGAACAATTTTTTACACATTCAGAAATTAAAGAAAACATTTAATAGTTTGGTTTTTGTGTGTGCACGTGGGAGAAAAGCTTTAAAAAAAATCTAAACACTGACAATAATGAATTTTAATCTTTGAGATGGTGGTACATATATTGACTCATCTAAGAGAGAAGCAGGTACCTTGAATGGGACTGTGGAGTAGGATTTTCAGTCTAATTATGTCTACATTATTTAAGATCTTGCCTCCTATTTTCTGTATATACAGTATGTACTACTACAGTCATCCTCAAGTATGTTATTTAGTAGATAAGTCATAAATATTTCTATAAGAAGAGAGAAAAGGCAGAGATGTAATTCAATTTTTTGGCCAAAAAGAGACAAGTACTACGTTTTGTGAAAAACTTCTCCGCAGACCATGCTTTGCAAAAAGTTGAGAGGAAAAGCCCAGAATTAAGCCCCAAACTCGACTCCCTTCTCACCTCAGGTCAGAATCTCTGCTGTAGGTGATGATGAGTCTGGGAGGGTAATTAAAGTCATAAGGAAGGGGGGCACTCGCAGAGCAGCCAACACTGTGCAGGGGAGGGGACAAGGCTGCTTTAAGAGCAAACATGAGCTGTGGAGGATGGAAAGCGCAACTCGGTGTCCACAGGTGGATTTTTCTAAGCACATGATGAAAAGTGTGTAAAAGGGGTGACGTGCTGCCCTCTCCTTGTCCACAAGCTCGTCTAGTAGGAGGCTCTCTACTGGGGCCTGAAGCAGGGAGAGGTGGGGTGGGACCGGGGAGCCCATGAGCTGGTGTCCTTCCTTGTTGGGGTAGACAGCTGTCGGTTTTGATGGCCCAGCTCTTTTTCCTCCTTCTTCTGCTGACAGCACCTTGGCTTTCCTCGGAGGAAAGCACTTCTCCCACATTCTCAGTCCATGATGTTTGGGTGGGATTAGACACTGTGTCCCCCACCCCTCCACGGCCCCCCAGTTCTAGGCAGAACCTGGGATCCAGCCTGAATCAGTTAGCATCCTCTGGCCAGCCCCCCGAGGCCGGTCCCAGTGGTCCCAGGAGGGTACCGTGGCCCAGTCTGGGCGGCTGAGAGTTGGGGGCACGACCTGTGCCTGAATCTCCAGGAACGAGAGGCAGCTTTCCTGCCCCAGTTGCTGAGAGGAGGGTATGATCCAGGGCCGCTGGTGGGTACTTGTTTGCCCCATGTCCAGCCGTGCTGGGAACGAGTTCCTGTGACACAGTTTAAGCCTCTGGCTAGAACTACCTCTAGACCTCTCATTGACCCCGGGCCTAACCCCCTTGATGCCTTTGTCTGTCTGTCTGATATGGCCCTTGCAATAGTGAGAGTCCTCACATGTTCCCATTTCGGCCTAAGGCAGAGCAGGAGGAAATGCATGGAGGTGATGGCAGGATTTAGGTTCTACTCTCTGCCTCTGAGACCTCCCGAGGGGAACCACAGGCTCTCAGTGCAGAGGTCCCTCCACAACTTCCCTGACGTGTCCAGTGCCTCCCTCCGGAGGTGGGACTCTGTGACTGTGTGACTTCCTAAGGCCAGCCGCCGCGGACAGCTCTCACTGTGACCAAGTTCTTCCTCCGAGGGCCACAGTTTGCCTCCTTGGACTAGAAGCCATCCATCAGAGCTCTCCGGAGCTCCGCCCTTGGGAGCTGCACTCCAGCCACACTCCAAGCCTTCCTCTGTCTGCCCCCAGGCAGCTGGAACTACAGAAAGCAGAGACCCAGGCTCTCCAGCTGAGTAGCCCCAGGCCATCCCTCTGTGCCCATGGCTGTGGTCCTGGGACCTCCCGCCCTTGGGCACAGTGCTCTCAGGCTGGTGTCCTCTTAACAAGTCCACTCAGAATAGACACGGCTCAGCTGGCCTGTTTGGGGGTGAGGTATGGGACTTGTGGCAGAGACAGTGAGGAGGCTAGAGGAGGTTAAAACATCACTTCTCACTGTTCTGTGGGAAACGACCAGAATGATCCCTCCCGACCTAAGGTCCTTGCCTGCACTTGGCCCCAAAGACTCCAGACCCTCCCACCCGCCCTTAGGGGCCTTTGTTCTCCCTCTCCCTGCAATGCTCAGCCTCTGTCTTCCTGGGTTAGTTCTTGCCCATCCTTCTTTTCAGATCTCGGCTTGAATGGCTCTTCCTTAAGGATGCCTTCCCTGCCCCCAGACTGGGCCAGACCGCTCTGCTACAAGTTTTTGTTTATTCATTCATTCCTTCATTATTTTGGGGTATTTGATGTTGCTTTTAAATAGCACGTGTTACTTTTCCTGACCGGGTGGCACCGAGCTGGCCTCATGCTCACAATTATCTGGTTGTCACTAAGCATCAAGTATATATGGGGGGCTGGCAGTGAATAAGTGAATGCATTAGTCCCATAGTTCTCATATGCACTTTTATCTCCCATCATTCCTGCCAAGTTTTACCCTTCCTGCCCTCAAATATGTGGCCACAACTCATCTCCTCCTGGAAGCCATTCTCAAATGATCTCAAAAATAAAAAAAGTGGGAGCATAGCTCAGGAATTATCTGGAACAGGCACAGCAATGAAGAGCTAGGGCCAATGATTCAGGCAGAGGAAGGCCTGGTTTGGGAGGGTGCGGTGTTGGGGTGGGTCTCAGAATTGCTAAGCTCTGTCTCCTTGGGTACAGGGGACAGGGATGGTGACAACCTCAGGCTGTCACCTTGCAACCTTGCAGCCAAGGAGTTTGCTCCTGGCCACAGGGTTCTGGCTGCAGTGAGGAGCATTGGTGCTAGGGCTCACTCTTTGGCGGGTTGGGCACCGTGAGCTGCCCATCACCCTGATGGCTCCATGGGCTGGGCAGAAGAAGAGACGCTGAGGAGAGATTCATTCCAAGAGAAGTGATACAGCTTTTACTAGGAAGCCCGAATGTAAACTGGACAGACATGTGGGAGGCCCATGAGGTTGAAAAGTGTTTATGCCATAAAACTGTATCAAACGTATAGCCTGATTTAACGATATAGCATGTGTGTGTGAATCTCATTAAATATTTGAAATGACCACGTCTCAGAGGCCTCTGACCATGGCCTTGCAGGCTGTCCCCTGGGTGTGAATATAGCTAACCCACAAGGCTGGGTGGAGAGCTAGTGGCTGGAATGCCTGGGGCTGGCCCAGAGCCCACCTGCAGGTCCTCGGGGGCCTGTTGCTCCAGCGTTAGTGGCTGCATCGTCAGAGAAGCAAGCAGAGTCCTGCCTCGTCCTCACTGCGGCACTATACAGTCCAGAGGGGTCAGTCCTGTTGTAGAGCAGGGAACGAGCAGTCTTCATGGGTCTTTCCACTGCCCTAGGTTGGGGTCCTCTTGTTGGCTGCTATACACCCAGCCAGGATTTTAAACAATATTTGTTTACTTTTTCCTAAGTGTATAAAGCAATACATAATCATAATAGAGAACTTAGAAAATGAAAAAATATTTAAAAAATAATATCATTTGTAACCCCTCTGCCCAGAGAAATATATATGAGTATGTTTGCGTCTAGTTTTTATTAAATATTTTCTAACAAAAGCATGACATTATTGATTTATTTCCATATCTTGCTTAACAATATGTTAAAAATATTTTGTCATCATCATCATTATTCTCTGAAAGCATACTTTTTACTGGCTGCAGAGTATTCCACTATTTGGATATACTATTTATTTAACCAGTCCTCCATTACTGGACATTTAGGGCGTTTCAATTATTTTGCAATACAAACGAACACTCTTGAATATAGGTTTTTGTGAGTCTCTCTGATTGTTTTCTTAGGAAAACCTCAAGACCTTTGTTGAGACAATTGGGAAAGAGTCTTTCTCCTGTAGGGAGTTAGCCTGGAGCAGCGGGAGGCCATCTTTGCTGCTTTCTGGAAAAGGAAGCCCCTGGGAAAGCAGAAAGGAGGAGGGGAGGCGCCTTCCTTATGATGCCTTTCAAACACCTGGAGCCAGCTGTACCTGAAACTGCAGTCCTTTTGTCTATCAATACATTTCATTAAGTCCAATCTGAGCTGGGTGTCTTTCACCTGCCACCAAAACTCAAGTCAAATACAGGGATGAAGTGCACAGTCCCAGAACTGGAAGAGGATGCGAGTTCCAGGGCTGGAAGGTGTGCCTGGACCTCTTCTCCAACAGCAGGTGGCCATTGAGCCTCTGATTAGCATCCTTCTGTGGTGCCCTGGGGCTCACTACCTTTGAAATCAGCCCATTTCCTTGCTGAAAACTATGAGCGTTAGAAAGTTTCCTCTCGTATTAGCTAAAACGTATTTTTCTATACTTTTTATTCTCTGATGAGGGTTAGAGAATGCAAGCATTCTTAATGAGGGCATCCAGTGCTTATAATTCCCTCCCTGCTGCCAACGAAGAATGGAGTTAGCCCATGAGGGCAGTGTGCACCTCCTTGTGCCACCAGACCTGACATACAAAGCCTTGAGTTAATGCCTGCAGTGGCGTTAGTTTCCAGACCTCTCGTCCTCGGTCCTCTGTTTCCTTTCCTGCAGAGTGGGCTGTGAGGGAGGGCTTATTCAGCATGAAGCTGTCTTATCCACAGTTTAGCAAATGTCTGTGGAGTCTTTAAAGCAGTTTCTATCATAATAAAAATATTTTAACTTATAACCTCAGAAAGAGAGAGGCATGGGAGTCTTTATAAAGCACAGAAATCCAGATGAGCATAATTTGAAAGTAATTTGAATCGTAATGAGTGTTTTTAATGTAAACAGGCAGGAGGAAAAACTTGCTAGGTTCTGATGTAGTACATACACCCAAATATATGTCTTTTGAAAGAAATGTTAGTGTTAAGGGGATCCAAGATGGTGCAGACGTCAGTGGCAGGAATGAGAGAGAAGGGGGATTTTCGGGGGCTGCCGTTTGGAGGTTTCATCAGGAAAGATTGCCTAATCGTTGTGCTGTGGGGTCCGTGGTCATGCAGGTCCAGCCTCTGAATGGAAGCCAGGGATAAGCTGTGGCCAGTGGAGTACAGTGACTGGTTCTTATAAGGACTTACAGAAAGATGAGCTGGAAGGGTCCTCGGGAATGGAAGGTCCAGGAATCCCCAAATACCAGGCATCTGACACCACTCCCCACCTCACATCTGCCCTGAGATCGAACTTGTGCCCTGTGCCATTCACTCCATTCTTCGTACTCACGCACATTTATTTAAGAGGAACCCTTATATCATTACCATAGATGTAAGACCACGATCACTCACCTCAAATAAAATGAAAACAAGACCACATTATCAAATGCTAGCCAGATACTATGCTTGCCTAGCGCTCTGAGCCTTAAGTCTGCTCTCTTTTTGTTGAAAAAGATGAGCAAAATGTGAGAAAGATATTAAAGATATCTTGTCACCAAACTGAGTCTTTGACCTTGATGTAATCAGAGGGACAGAAAGAGAATTAAAACATGGGCAAATTTCTCAACATGGTGTCTGCTGTTATTTAATGGGTTGTCCTATTTAATATCTTGTTGTCCATGTGCCACCTCAAACCTTTTCAACTACCCACTACCAAGTATCCCATATCAATGGAGTCCAATTCTCCCATTTAATGGATGGGAATGCTGAGGACCAGAGAGGGGAAGAAGCCCTCCTGTGGCTCCAAGAGCCTTCTAACTCCCAGTTGCGTGATTTCCCTTGTCAACCGTCATTATTTCTGCCATCCACCCCATCAGCTCTTACATGCATGTTGTAGGATGCTGCGTGTCCAGGGTAAATCAGGGCAAATGAATAACTCTCCTGGAAGAAGAGACAATGGGAGGGTGGTCTCTGCACAGAGCACACAGCTGTAAACCTGTGGAGGCTGCCAGAGGGTCCAGGCCCCATCTCCAAGACAGGAGCACTCCACTCCAAGTACAATCTCCCCTGGTTCGAAGTTTGGCTTCTAGAATGGCAGCTGCTTCCACCAAAGCAAATGCTGAAAATCCATAATTTTCAGAAATAATCGCCAACCCTCAAAAACCACATGTTTACACCATAACTTCTCAGTGTGTTCACCCCGCGTTCACTCAGTGTCCTGTTGGATTTTCTCTGCACTGCGTCTTCATGCTTCCCCCTGAGCAACTGCTTTTGCTACGGAGCATCAGCATATGCAGATGGACTCTGACTCAAGTCCAGCTGGGCTCCTCCCCAAATGGAGCCAGAAAGTTCTGCGTTGTTTATCGCTCCTGAGTGTTTAAAATCACTCCTGTGCTTAAGCAGAAAGTGAACTTTCAGCTCCAGTGGCAGGCCCACGGAAAGAGGGAAAGTCTCATTAGTTCTGCTTCAGGCGTCTTCATCAGTGTCTCCTGTAGGTGGCCTTGGGACCAGACCCTTGTTTCAGAAGCTAATTAAAAGTACAGCTTCCTTGGCCTTCCCCAGAGTCACTGAATCTGAAGTTTATAGACTCTTGTACTCTACATTTTAAGATAGGGCTCGCAGTCCTGTCCACCCCAGGCCACTGGGTAGATGTTCTTGCTGGGCAAATATCCACTCTCCACCCGGACGTGCTTCATCGTGCACTTGATATGAGTTTTGGTGGCGAGTGAAAGACAGTTCAAATTGGAACAGATGAAACGTATCGATAGACAAAGAGACTGCAAGTCCAGGCACAGCTGGCTCCAGGGGTTCCATCAATACCAGCCAGTCAATCAGTGGATCTTCACTGGGCACCTGCTGAGTGCCAAGCTCTGTGCAGGTCTCTGTTTTGGGGGAGGAGGTTCCTGCCTTCAGGAGCCTTTAAGGCTTGTTGGGAAGGCAAGGCACACGTTTGAAGAGGCCTATCAAATGCAAGACAAATAAAAACATAAGGTGATGCTCTAAGACATCTGCTATCCATGTGGCAGATCCTGTCCTGTTCATTTACTAACTCACTTTCCATTAGCTGCTTACTTGTCCTAATAATTCAAAAATAGTTCTTTATATCCATTCTTCTGTGCCAAGCGTTGTGCTGAGTTTGGGGCATACAGGGACGCATAGCTTATGGCCTTGGCCCTCCAGGAGCTCACACTCCACTGGGGAGAATGACTCTTGGAAGAGACCCAGGGGGCAAGGCAGGTCCGAGTGTGAGCCCACTCCATGGAGCTCAGGAGCGCCGAGGAGCCCCCAGCTGGTGACCCGGGAGCTGGCGCTCTTGGCAGTGGTTCTGTTGCAACTTCCTGTGAGAAAGACCCGTCTTATGTGGTGTATTAGTTTCCAGTGGTTGTTGTAACAAATTGCCACAAACTTGGTGACTTAAAACAACAGACGTTTATTGTCTCAGAGTTCTGGAGGCCAGAGGTCCAAAATCAGTATCATTGGGCCCAAATCAAGGCATCAGCCTGGTCTCACTCCCTCAGGAAGCTCTGGGGGAGAATCCATTCCTCGCCTCTTCCAGCTTCTGGTGGCAGCCAGCCTACTTTGGCTTGTGGCTGCACTGCTCCAGTCTTCAACGCCAGCGTCTTCCAGGCCCTCTCTGCTCCATCTTCACATCCCTGTCTCCCCTGTGTGTGTCAAATCTCCCTCTGCCTTCTTCTTAGAAGGTCACTTGTGGTTGCATTTGGGGCCCACCAAGATAACCTCATCATCTCAAGATCCTTAACTTAACCACGTCTGCAGAGACCCCTTTTCCTTACGGGGTGACATTCTCAGTTCCACGGATTAGGGCCTGTTATGGTCCAAATGTGTGTGTCCCCCCAAAATTCATATGTTGAAATCCTAACCCTCAAAGATGATGGTATTAGGAGGTGGGGCCTTTGGGAGGTGCTTAAATCAGGAGGAAGGAATCCTCATGGGTGGGATTACTGCCTTATAAAATAGGGTCACCCCTTCCCTCCTGTGAGGACACAGCAAGAAAGTGCCGGCTATGAACCAGGCAGAAGGCCTCACTAGAATGCGACCATGCTGGCCCCTTGATCTTGGACTTTAGAGCCTCCAGCACTGTGAGAAATAAATTTCTGCTGTTTGTAAGCCACCCAGTCTGTGGTATTGTGTTACACTGGCCCGAATAGATTAGGTCAGGACCCGATGTCTTTGGGGGGGCCATCGTTCTGTCTCCCACCTGTGGTTTCCTTGGTCATCAGGCAGAGGCTGGTTGCTTAGATGTAAGTATTCACTGGAATATTCACTCCACAAGTCCACCGTCCCTTGTCCCCCCTCTACCACGTTTTGGCCAACTGCCCCAAGACACGTGTCCTCCTTGGTAAGGAAGGGCTCCAGGTCAGAGATCAGGCTGTGGCTCTGTGGCCTCCCGGGGACTGGAGGTCTCTGAGAGCTAATCATCACCCTGTAGTCCTCAGTGTGAATGCCTGCGTTCTGCGAACAGCAAGAGGGTCACAATCAGATGTCTGCCTAGGGTCACTGGGGAAACACAGAGAGATTAAGTGAACAAAGAGAGGGCAGGGCAGGGCGCGTTCCCGCTGGGAGTCAACCTAGCAGAACCACAGCAAGACTGGAAGGCTGCCCCGGCCTGTGGCCCTGCCCAGTGCCTGACTCTTCTCCATAGGGGAAGGGACAGCAGGCCCATTCGCAGCATTTCCCCTATGGTGTGTCCCCGCGTCTTGATGCCACTCCCACCAATTGAAACTGCTTTCAAAACAAGCAAGCTGGAGGGCCCTGTGTTGTCCTGGTTCTCGCTGAAGCATTGTATCAGTATAATGATGTCCCTGCTTGAAGCATCTCATAGGATGCCCTCGACCACCAGAGGCTGGCCTCACCATGTCCATTTTACAGATGAAGAAACTGAGGCCCAGAGAGCTAACCGAGGACACAAGAAGGGGACCCTAGACTGTGGGCACCCTCCCGAGGATTCTCCACTAACTAGTACTGCCTTTCGTGGCTGAGCTCCTCGTCTAGGTTAAACCAGTGTGTATGCAGAGCCTGCGGTGTGTAGAAGAGAGAGGACAAGGCCAGCCCTGAGGTCTTTCTGGACACAGCAAGCCTTGGCCTCTTCCCTCACCTCTTCTGAGGCCCTGGGGGACTTGAGGGCCCACAGACTCAGATGGCCCACACACTCCGGAAGTCTCAGGATACATGTAACCTGATTAGCCTCTCCAGGAGAGTCCTTCTGGGAATGTAAGTCTTGGGGGAGGATTTCTATAGATGCACAGGCCTCTCCTCTAAGTCCCCATAGACACAGCCCTCTTTATTACCTGCAAAATCATGAAGTCTCTGCAGAGAAGCCAGGACCATGGGGGCTACCTGGGCAGGGACCTGGCCAGGCTTGATGGCCCTGGAGAAACTCATCAGGTTGTAGAGCCTGGGGTCTAATAGGATGATGGGCATTGGTTGAAGTTTTTGAGAGAAGGGAATATGCCTACCTGTCCCCCATGCCCGAGAACTGACCCGCATTGCCAAGACTGACATTCTGGGCATGTGGAGTGGAACTAGAGTAGACATCTGACCCAAGATGTGCCATTGACCTCTTTGCAGGGAGGTAGGGTGGGGAGGCCCTGGGAGCCAGCTTCCTTTCAACAATGTGCTGGAGATATGACCTGGGACCCATGGATTTCTATCTTCTGTCCTAAAGAAGCAGCAAGAGCTAGTCTGCGGAGGGAGACAGGGAAGCAGAGGGAGAAGAGATGCCCACTCGGGGCCTGGCAGTGTTGCCAGCTCCAGGGTTCACATCCCAGAAGGCAGGCCTGTCCTTCCTGCCTTGTGCTCCTCTGCAGGTCTCTGCTTCCTAATAACAGCTCACTTGGTTGCTTAAGACTGAACGAGTGGGCTTCTCTTCATGGTGGCCAGTGGAGTTCTGAGCATGGCAGCAGCTGTGCAGGCCTTTGTGAGCAGCACAGCCTGGGCACGGGCTGAATGGAGGACCCAAGACACTGGAGGCAGGGACAGCTGATCTTCCCACTCCCTGAGGCCCAGCAGAGGCTGGGGCTGGATCCTGCTGACCCTGAGGCCAAGTTCTCCCCATCGGGAGGGTACGGTCTCTATGGATGTCCTGAATGGCATGGTAAGACATGCCTTTTGAAGGTAGGGCAGTGTTCTTGCAAGCAGAGGGGAGCAAAAAGGCCGAGAAAGTCATCCCAGCATATGTGGATATTGGAGAAAGCATATTGGGCCAAGGAGGGAAGTTGCATCATTGAGTGTCAGCACTGAGCCAGCTCTTGGTTAGCTTCCCTCACCTGACGTATCCACATCTTTCAAAGTTCCGGCAGGCGTGACAACATGCCCATGTAGATGAGGAGAGGGAAGGTTAGAGAGTGTGTGAGTTTCCTGGAGCTGCCATAGCAAATTACCACAAACTGGCTGGCTTAAAACAGCAGAAATTTATTCTCCCCTAGTTCTGGAGATCAGAAGCCTGAAATCAAGGTGTCAGCAGGGCCGTGCTCCCTCCAAAGGCTCTAGAAGAATATGTTGCCTGCCTTTTCTGGGGGCTCCAGGCATTCTTTGGCTTGTGGCTGCACACTCTGACCTCTGCCTCTGTTTTCATGTTGCCCTCGCCTCTTCTCTTCTCCTTTTCCATCTCGGATGAGGACACTTGTCATTGGATTTAGGGCCCATCAAGATAATCCAGGATGATCCCATCTTGAGATTCTTAACTTAATTACATCTGCAAAGACCCTTTTTCCAAACAAGGACTTGTTCACATATTCTGAGGGTTAGGACGTGGGCATATCATTTTGGGGGCCACCATTCAGCCCTCTACAGCAAGGTTGGCTGATTTCCCATTGTCACACACCAGTAGGAGTCTGAGTGAAGGTTGAAGCCAGGCCAGTCTGACTGCCATGGTGTTTGCTGGATCCTACACAGAGATACGCGAGGAGCAGAGGGGACAGAGGAGCTGGAGGTGTGGGGAGAAAGCCGTCCAGCTCTTGGTATTCCCTGCACACACTGGAAAAATCCAGATCTGATTATATTGGTCCTAGATCCCTGGATCTTAGAGAAAAGTCAGCGTCGGGGGCCTTGGGGTTCCCTCCACATCTTTGTACCTTTGCCCCCACAAATGTTTCTACATGAACCATGGTTTACCCTCTTAGGAGACACCCTACAGATGCCAGCGCCACGTTGGTGGCAACGTCAACGGGTGCCAGAACCTTGAGCAGTCGAGGGAGCTCCCAAAGGTGAAGGTGTTGGTTGGTCTAGGATGAGAGTTTTCTCCAGGCATGTGCCAGGGGAAGAGTGAAGGTCCAGGAGAAGAATGGAGCAGAATTCCTTCTTCTGGGCGCTGGGACAGAAGAAGCTGTTCCTCTCGTGCTGGGCTGCAAGAAGGGCACTGCCAGGTATGGCCAAGTCCTGGTGACAGTTGACGGGCAGCCTGGAAAGGGATGGGACTGCAACGAATTCTGCCCCCCGCACGTCCATCACTCCAGAACTGGATGGCTCATCAGACTGTGCCTGTGATACGCCAGGCACCAGCCCCTCTGCAGAACCAAATGGGGAACTTTATTGGGGACCCACTCCCACCACATCAACACAAAAAGGCTTTTGTGTGATGAGTCTGAGGGGGCTTGCCCAGGCCTTCCACTCACTGCCCTGTGCTCCTCCTTCCTTCACTCTCATACCTGGCCTCCCCACTTCCTCTCAATCCTCCCCCTCACTGTGCAGACTGGGAAAATGCACTCTTTCACCCAAACTCGAGTAAATCATTACATGACATAGAAAGTTAAGTTCCACAGTGGGGGAAATTGAATTTATCTTGGAAATGTTTTATTCTTCCAAAAGTTCACTTTGGCAAAGTCTAATGTACAGAAAAGCATGAAATACTACGGCCCCAGACGACGCAAGTTCTTCGGCTGAGCATTAAGCCGCGGGGTCCGAGCCCTGCCTGGCTCCCGTCGACCACTCTCTTTAACTCAAATGCCCATCAATGTCCCCGCGAAATGGGAGTCTTCCACACATCTCATCTTATCATAATGTCACAAAACCCATAGAATTACAAATCAGGTTTAAGGCAGAAACCATGACAGCCAAATATAAGTACACAAAAAGTCCATTAAGTATCCGTCTTCATTTAGCCTCCCCGTTCCAGCCTACCTCTCAGCTCAGACCCACTCTGCGCCGCGCTCAGCTTGAGGGAGCCTAAGATCCATTTTAGAGTGGACTGAAATATAAATGACAGTTCACACTGCACACGAACATAGACAACCGTATAAAATATTTAAATAAAGACAGGAGAGAACAGAGGATCACTGCAGAGCCTTTGGCAGACCCAGCCTTGGGGAATTTAGCAGCTTGAGATTCATTACAAATTTCATCTTTAATGTTATTTTTAGTTCAATATTTTGTAGCACTCAGAAGTAAATCTTGGTGTGCTGTCTTCTCTCCCCTGGCTCCCTCTCCTCCGGTGTCTGATCCTTCAGTTTTACTGAAACCTAATACGTTTTCAATAAAATTGATTTGTGACATCGTAATGCTGTGTGTTACCGTCTCCTCTTCCTTGATGGAATGGGGAGAGCACTAGTGCATGATTTGGCAAAGTGTGGTGGATTCCTCTTGATTGTGGATTAAATTGGCATGAACTTGGAAACCACCGTGCTGCAACATGCTAACTCTCCATTTATTCTTCCTTCCTGTGCTCTGCCATTTTGACGTTCTAGCCTCGCATGACAGTGCTGAGGCCAAAGGGTTTTAACAGGGTGACACTACTTCCCCTAGAGAGAGTCACCATCTCAGATATGGATGCAAAGAGAGAAAGAGACCTCAGTTTTAAATAATTACTGTTCAGTTGCTATCTCGATATAACTGTCCACCTGGAAACCTCTAGCTAGTTTGTCTCCTCCACATGAAATACTAAAGAAGTCATCTGTCCCTGGCTAGGGGTAGGAGAGGACCACTTGAGCGGAAGCTCCGTCCTGGGGTTGTTCTGCAGGCTTTTCAGTCTTCCAGGGAGACTGCAGGGAGAGTTCAATAAAGCCTGGTCCAGAAGGCAGCTGGCACAATGAGGTGGAAGGCAGCATAAGCAGACTGGCTGCTCAACCAGCCCCCAGGATGTGTGAACCTGAAGCCCCTGGAACAGGGACAGATCTCAGAAGATTCTTGATAATTTGGACTGAATTGGGTTGGATGGTTCTCATTTGTCATATTAGGGCAGGCCTTGACTTCTGAGCCGGGAGGTGAGGGAGTGGTGAGTAAGGCTCAGACTGAAGCCCAGAGCAGCTGGAGAGAAGTGGATATTTAACCCAAATATCAGGTGCCCCACGACATTTGCCAGACAGAGACTTCATGGGCGTGCCATCCTCTCTGTGATTTGGTTTTTCCATATCAAAAAATAGTCTGATGCCCCCTGCCTCCTGTTTTAATACGGTGTCTGAGGATGAAGGAATAGGAGAACTCTTGGCTTTCACATGCAAAAGCCAAGGAGAGAACTGGGGTGGTTATCTAAGTAATTTTTAACTAAATAAAGGCCAATCATTTTTAAAGCAAGGATACTCAGAAATTTCGACACCTGCAACAAAGTGTACCAGGTAATTCAGGGAAGGGCTTTCGGGAGAGAGTGCTCTCCCATGGAAACTGGGGGATGAGGGAGTAGGGGCCAAGGGAAGAAGACAGAGTTCAGCCGAGTCTACCCTCAGCCGCATGGGGAGCTCTGGACAGTGAATGATACCAAGAGTTGTGCCACCTTGGTTGGGGCCACCACCAGGGAAAGGGGTTACCCAGGTATTTCCAGGTGAGGTGACCCCCAAGGGCTGAGGACAGTTTTGGGGAGGTGCCTGCACTTGTTACCATTCAACACTCCCAGCAGCCTGCTACAGGCAGATCTGGCCTGGCTGCCATTGGCACCCCCTACAGGCAGGCATGACTATGGAGTGAAATTTCATTCTGTCGTTTTTCCCACTGAGCTGGGATCTATAATCCAGATCATGAAGGCAAGGAAACTCAGTGCTCCGGTAATTTTTGAACATCTCAGAAGATAAACATGCTAACTAACGTAGTTCAGGTGGAAAGGAAAGCTGATGTCTTGCAGCACACGTCTCTAGAGAGGAAAGGGGCGTGCTGAAAGCAGCAGAGGGACCATGTCTGCCTTTATCTGGTGACATGACACTATTCCACTTAAATGGCTGCTGTCAGATTCGGTGAGAAAATACGTGTAAGCATTTTACATCGTGTCTGGCACATAGTAACCACTCAATAAATGTTAGCTTGTTATTATTACCATTTTCCTAAATGATGAGGTCAAATCAATTAGCTGGGTTTTTCTTTTTAATGAGAACTCTGATAAGATCATCATTGTGAGGTAGAAAGGCTTTGAATCCCCTGTTAGCTGGGATGATTAAAATGCACTTGATTGTACTGGGGCAGCGACAGCGTATAGATTTTCTTACATGCCAACTCCAACAGAGCAGTGGTAGCCACTATTGTTAGGAAGGATTCTGAGGCTATATCCAGGCTTAGGGAGTTTACTGAGCAATAATCATGTCTACCACACATACCAGAGAAGAGATGTGGGTGTGTGCAATCCGTGGCATCTCTGTCCTTTGGAATAATCAGAACTCACGGCTTTTATTAATCATAAAGATTAATGCGAATTAATCAAGAAAGCGAATTACAAGAGCTGCTTAGCTCCTTAAGCAGCAAGTGTCAGACTTGTGGCTTTCCGCGTTGCAGAGGTAGGATGGGGAGAAAGGCCCCAGAATGTGCCAAATGTGAAGATATTTTCTCAGCAGCACCTGGATTCTCCCAAGAAGAGAAAGGAGGAGGGGGAGAAGTGAGAGGAGAAAAAGATCTCCATGGCTTGCCACATCTAACGTAACTAAAAGCATTAGTACCCAGAATATGTGTGTATAAATATATAAATAACTACAAATAAATATTAAAAAGACAAACATCTCAGGAGAAAGATGGGCAAAGGCTAGGACTTCTTAGGTGAAACCCAATGGCTAAAAAACAAAACCTGCTCAATTTCACCGGTTGTCCATAAAACAGCATCATGTGCTCCAAACTGGCAAAGATTTGACTCTGATGATACAAAGCACTGGGAGGCTGTGGGAACTGAGTGAGGGTGTACGTCATACAAACTCTTAGGAGAGCAAATTGGCAGTATCTCATGACTAAAAAAATGTGCAGATCTTTTGCCCTTCCTGCATTTCTACCTCTGATGTATACTTTAGAAAAACCTTGCTCAAGAAGTCTCCTGGAAGGAGGCTTACAGTAGCTTGGTGCAGCAATAGCGAAGGCCAAAATTAACCAAACTGCCCATCACCAGGGAAACGGGTGAACAGATAGTGAACAGACATAAGGTGTGGAGCTCACTGCTGAGTAACAGAAAAGCATCCAAGTCATATTTACATAGAGAAGAAGGACATCCAGAACAACCACTCCCCACCCCCACCAATACCATGCATTTCCTCTTCAATACAAGGGAAATATCTGGAAGGCTGCACACCCACAGGTAATCATGACAATGTATGAGGGGGACTGGAACGGAGAGGGCCAAAGAGGACTTTAATTTTATTCATAATGTTTTAATTTTTTACAATAAGAACGTGTTCAGGTACTCTGTAAGTAATTAAGTTAATTTTAAAGGAGCCCTGGCTCCTAGGCCGTACATGGTAGAGGAGAGTGGAGGGTGAGGTCAGCTAGACAGATGTGCTGGACTTCCCTGTCCCCACACAGCCTTGGGGCTCTTTCCCTCAGTGTTCACTCACCACAGTCATCACTGAGCTCCTTCTGAAGTGGATTACTCAGGAAGGGCAGTCTGCAGCTCTCCTGTTGAACACTGCTTGAAGTCATGGAGACCGAGATGTAGGTGGGCAGCTGCCCGTTTCCTAGGGAGGGGACAGAATGCCAGTACCCACGTTGCTCAGCCCTCTGAAGACTCCTGGGCAGGTTCCTGCCATCGTTGGCACTTTGGAGCGGACTGTGAGCAGCAGAAATAATTTATCCAGGCCCTCCTGCTCTCCTTGTCCATGGCGCTGGATGGTGAGTCCCTCCATAGCATTATCTCCATGGCATCAAGAGTAGGTGGCCAATTATTGCTCAGCAGGGTTTCTTGCCTCACCTCTGGGTCTTTCCAGACTCTAAAGACACTCTAGGCACAGAAACCGTCCACAAATCCCTCGGATGCTGCCTCTGTTGTGTGGACTGGTCAGACCTTCTGGCCTTCCTCACCCACCATTGCTGCATTAAAGATGGCAGCCCATAATCTCTGGGTGTCGCAGGCTCTCACTCACCAGGCCTGGCCTCCTCACCACTGGCCAGTCCTCTCTCCAGTCTCTCCTCCAGGCCCAGCTCTGTGCCAGCTCCTGGGGGAGGCTCCACTCTGACTCTCATGCATGTTTTGTTTATTTTCACTCATGAAAAACCTTCTCTATTTCCTTTCTCAAGGCCTGGGACACTGGCACATTCTTGAGGTGGTCCTGGGAGAGGTGATCCTTGGGCTAGGGGTGGGGAGGTGTGCAGAGGTAGTTTCTCCTACTCTGTGTCCTCCTGCAACCTTCCTTGTGCCCACTGCCCCTTCCCTTAATTCACACAACCATCATCTGTGCTGTGCCGAGCCCCTGAATAGGCTTTCTTGCCACCAGCAGTGCCCCCTTCTGCCTGCTCCCTGCACAGCAGCCAGGAGCACTGCTTCCAGAGAGATGTGATAAATACAGAGTGCCCTTGATCATCATTGTTAATTATTCAATACTTACTGGGAGCATAGGATACAGAGAGTGTCAAGACAAACTCTGGTATGCACACCCTTAACTGCCATGCTATTCATCGTGTTGATGTCGGGAAGAGACGCCAGAGATGGGTGTGGTCCTTGGAGTCGGGAGCCCCTGCCTGAGTCACACAGGGGAGGATGCTCTGGGGTCCAAGTAGCATCAGTGGCTCAGAGTCGGCACATCTCGGGTCAGTTCTCAGCTCAGCCACCAAGAATCTTGAGGTGGCTGTGTGGATGTTCCAAGCAGCTGAGCCTAGACTGAGCCCAGGTTTCTATTTCCTCCTGTGTGTACTGGGCGTTATAATCATGGCTGTTGTTCCCGTCTCGTGGGCCGACTGAGGGTGGAGTGGAGGCTGCCCCTAAGCAGGGGTGTGCTTCTGTATCCCCTTACGCAGGCTCATTCGTTGAATCAGCTGATAGGCAGAGATTTATTGAGGACCCATCATGTGCCGAAGATTCTTCTAGACTCAAGGGATGCAGAGAAGGACACAATCCAGCCTTCCAGTCTAGTGGGAGAGGGTAGTGACAGAAACCCAAGAGCACAGGGTGGCAGGTGCTATTCAAGGCAGAAAGGAAAGCAGCTCCAGGCACACCACAGTCATTTAGCTCAGGGGAGAGGCTGCCTAGCTGACCCCGCCACCGTCAGAGTGAGCAGCAGGTACAAAAGCACAGAAATATGAGGGAGCATGATGCCTTATTCCTCAGGAAGTCGCATTTCAGAGAGGATGACGTCCCCTACAGGAGCGAAGTTAAAGGGCGAGCCTTGTAGTGGAGCAGACATGGCACGTGCCCCACCCATGTCATATTCACACCCTCACGGGTGTTCACATGTGACTGGCTCCTATTACAAGCTCCTCTGGCCACAGAAGGCTGCCTGTCCCGCAGGTGAGGCAGCCCAGAATGCCAGGGAGGTAACACTCCCCTGGAGCATCCTTCACCCGATGATAGCTTCCTCCCTCTTTGGGTGGGACCACAGTGTCCTGGTGGGTCTCAGCAGGCCTGAGTTCTGGTTGCCCAGAGCAGCAATCTGCTCACTGACACCTCCTACCTTACTGCTTTCTCTTCCCTGTCTCTCTCCCACTCCCCCACTGGTGTTTTCTGGGATTACCTCCTGAATAAATACTCACACTAGTATTTTTGTCTAAGGATTGGCTTCTGGAAGAACCCAACCTGAGATAGGCCATATAGTGAAAAATCTGTTTTTGCCCCAACTCACCCCTTGCACGTGTTTCAATGGGCTGTCCCATTCAGGAGAAGTTTCTGCATTTCCATCAGTCTATTTCTGCCATACTCGCTGACGGGTCAACGAGCCAATGCTAGCCTCCTTCCAGCCTGGTAGGTCCTGCCCCTCCCTCGCCTTCTCCCAGTCTCCCCATCACACCCACACTCTTGTTTACCAAATGTTCAATTTTGGTTATGTTACTATAAAAATCAAGCAGCTGGCAATTCCAGCTTGATTAGCAGGTCTCCAGTTTTGATTAGTAAATTACTGCGGTAATCAAGGTTAATTCTCGTCACAGTGCTCAGCAATAGATTTTATATTTTGCGGGGAAATGGTTTTCCTACCTGGGATGGAGAAGATTTCATTAAAGGAACCCAAAGATAGGAAAAGAGGGAAGTGAATCGTAACAGTACTGAGAATGGGTGTCTGCAAGACTCTCTCTGTTCTACCATCAAACAGGCCCTTTCCTGGGATAAGGGACCTGGACAAGGCCTCCTGAGAAATACCAGTTCCTCTGAGGATCTTTGAGAAACCAGGTGAACACTCATTGCTGGAACTGAAACCCCAGCTGCCGGGGGCTGGGGTCAGTGCTCCAGATCAGAGGTGCCTTTGGGCTGATGGATGTCTTCCAGTAGCTCGGGGGGTGTGAGGGAAGGCAGGCTTCTGTCTGAGCTGGTTGAGGGCAGCCTCTCCACTGCCCACCCTGGAGGAGGTCACTCTCTCCAGGGAATCAATGGCATCTGTGGAGGGGGTCAGGAGAGACACCCAGGCTTGAAAGAAAGCTCTTGGGATGTGGAGCTTGCAGCTGAGTTTCATTTCTGACTTGGACCTGGGTGCACTGTTTGAACTGTGGACCCTGGATGGGTTCGAATTAAGGTGTCTTGTCCCACAGACGAAGAAATAGGACAAAAGAGAGAGGAGGCTGGCCTGAGCCCGCCCAGGATCTCTCTGTGAACTCATTCCCCTACCTGGAACTCCCTGTACTGTAATCAGTGAATGTCAGCAATGGGTGCTTTGCCTCCAGTGGGTGACATGTGTTTTCAGTATCTCTTTGGAGGCTGGATCCTGCCAGTCCATAAAATCCATGTAGTGCTTTGATAACAGGAAAGATGCTCCATAGTCAAGGTCAGTTGGATGGCTCAGTCGTGCCCCAGCCCCATCCTGCCCGCTGAGTCAGAAGGCAGCTCACAGGCTGCTCTGCCTTACAGCCCACCCTCCAGGCAGCCGGTCACCCACATGTCCATATGCGCCTGCCGCACACACAGCTGGTCTTAGCTCTCCCTGGATGTAAAGATGCAGCAAGGCATCCTGCAGGCCCCACCCCTCGTTCTCTCCTCCAGACACTAGGAACTGGTGTGTGCCCTGGTGTAGGTCCTGCGCTGGGGGATCTTTCTCTAGGACAGCAGCAAATTAAAACCCAGACTTTGCCCTGGACTTGACCACCCTGTGTTCTGGGGGTCTTGGGAAGGGACTTCCTTCTTGGTGTGTCCCCTTTCCATATTGCCCTTGCCAATTTCTGGAGTCCCCAAAGCTTATGAGCATCTTTACAAAGTTGGGGTGGGGTGAGGTGGGGCTTTGGACCAGGAGGAACTGAAGCAAACCCTCCCATTTGGGAAGTGATTGGCGGGTCTGAATTCCCAGTGTCCATGTGGGACCACACTCCCGTGAACAGATGTCTGCTCTGGGGGAAGGCCAAGATGTGCCCAAACCTCACTGCAATATATTCCATTAGGCAGAAGGTGAAAAGCCTTTTTTCTCCAACAACAATATCAGACTCATCAGAACTCTCAGGCAAGAGCTCTCAAATCTTCGTCTCTGTCTCTTGCAGCCACATAAACCCACCCGTCCTTAAAGTTTCCTTTTGTCACCAAAGTTGTCTTGTGTTCTTTTGCAGCAATATGAATAAGGCGTCATGAAAATAGAGAGATTTCTGGGGAAAGAGTCAGAATCCAGAAATAGATTGAAACCCTCCCAGCTTTCCTTGCCTAAGAGCAATTAGATTTTCACACTTGGGGGGGTGGGGGCAGGAGAATTGTCTGGAGGAAAGTGGGATTCCGAGTTCACTTCTCTATCTGAGCCAGACTCTTACCTGGACTCAAACCCCATCCAGCCTTGTCTACATTTGGCCCATCACTTTCTAGTTGTCTGATCTTGGCCAAGGCACTTACTTCTTTGTACCTTTGTACCTCAATTTCTTCATCTGTAAAATGGACATTTTAACAGTACTTAATTCAGAGGGCTGTGATAGGATAAATTAGATAATACATATAAAAGTTTTAACCTTTTAAAAGAAGTAGTGCTTAAATGTTATCCATTATTATTATTTCACAAGCGATAGTGCTCCATCAGGGCAGCCTCAAGGTACAGTCTTGTGTTGGCTTCATGTTTGCTGATGGCCTATTAGCCAAAACAGATAATGTGGCCAAACCCAGAGTCGGTGTGGGAGAGCATGGACACTGAAAGGTCTGACTCACTGGGGCCATTAGTGGAGCAATTTACCACACACACCTTTATTATTCCACTGTTAATTTTCATCTTGATGATTGACTTAGAAGAGAAATTCCTTATCATGCTAAGTGAGCACTTTCTTGTGTTACTCAGAAATGAAAACATGTTCCTAGGTTACCATTTTACCTATAACTTGATTAAAACACTTTGGCCTCTTCAGTATCAAAATGACTGTTAATCCAGGCATGCTTATGAATTTTCTTTGTCCAAACTTGTCAGCAGTTATTACAATGTCTGTCCCCATGTGTTCTCGTCTCCTGATCCCTCACTTCCTGTGTCCTTTGGATTCCCATTTTTCTCCTATTCATGCCTTTTGTTTTGGCCTAAAACACCAGTGGGATGGGAGGGGCAGGGGAAAGAGAATTGCCTGGGAGATGAGATCTCAGGGTAGATGGAGAATCCCAGGACCACACCCTTCTCTGTGGGCCATCAGATATCAGGAAAAAGTAGTTACATTGAAGTGTGTTTTCCCAGACTAAATTCTACAAATTTGCTTAGTATCATGCAGATTTTCCTTTGTAGATTTCTGTCCACAGAGAAAAGTGCCCTTGTGTTGGTGCCATGCTGAAGTCATTACCGCATTGCCCTGCAGTAGGACTGTTGAGTCAGAACCCAAGAACAATGGCTTTTGGCATTGTCTCTCTGTTAGTGATTGCACTTGATGTCATTTTGCCAAACAAAATTGTAAGTAAAACGGATGTTTTGGGTCAGAGTGCGGCCAGGAATATATAGCTACATTTCCTTCAATAAATCTGCCCTCTTCTGCCCGGACAAAGACATACAACCTATAGTGATTGACGTTTTCACCACTAAATTATACTATGTCTGTTTCTAGAAGAAATGTCTCCATTCCAAAATTAGCTAACTATCAACATAACATAAAATAACTTGAACACGGTGTCATTTCACGAAGATATTGATTCATGCAGACTTACTGGATTAATAACTGGTTTCCCATAAAAGGAGTAGTCACGATGTCTTTGGGAGACAGAAAAAATATACGCTTTAGAACAATATATATTGGTACATTTAAGCCTGATTGCTGAGCTCAAATAAACAGAACAGTTTTCAGAGGCAACATTGCAAATGAAGAGGGAGGTGACACAATGCAACTTACAAATGGTTCCGGGGTGATGGAAAGCTAATAAAAAAAGACAACTATTTATTTATTTTGGGCATTTTGTTTCACTCTATTGGATTACACGAAGCTCTAATTTTTCACTGAGTCAATCTCTATAAAAGTTCAACTGATTGAAGCATATGTTTAATTCCCAAATGCCTTTTCTCTCAACCCTGACTTCTTCAGAGTTGGACAACATTTGGTGTCCCGAGTAGCAAAGAGGTTTGGCTTATGTGGGAGCAACCAGACCAGAGGAGACATTTAAAGGCATGAAGTGATTTACTCAGTTCCTAATGACAGCCAATCCACTCTTTCCTCCTTGAGGACAGGTTTTGCCAATAGGTTGTGAAAATATGTTTCTTTGCATTTTTTTTCAAGTGTGCTTTCTTCAATGAAGTTCCGTGGTAATAAAGTAATTGAAATTAACCTTCCTAGTTACTCATCTAACAAATTATCCCACAGCGTTGAGAATAAAATTCCAATGCCTTACCATAGGTTCAGTGTGATTTGGCTCAGCTGACTTTTCTAAACTCATCTCTTTCTGCCCTTGTTCTTGCCATATCCGGGGTTGGCCCTGTTTGTCCCTTGGACATGTCATGCTCACGTCCACAATTGCCCCTTTATTTGGACTCTTCGACCTCTTCACATTGTTGCATCCTTCTTTCAGTTGATCGCTGCTTCTCAGAGACTCCTTCCCTGACCACCCAATTTTCTAGAAAAACATGCACCTCTTCATTATCCAACTTTATTTCATTATGTCATTTTATTACTGTCATCTCCTCCCACTGGAATATAAACTCCTTGAGGACAGGCAGCGGCTAGTTTGATCTTGTTTATGACTCTCTCCCCGCAGCCCCGCACAGAGGCGGAACACAGACGGCGGTCAATAACTGAATGGATGCATCTCTGGAAGGAAGATGTAGAAACAGAAAGGTTTCATCTGGACTCAGCTCCAACTTTCTGTCCTGTCATTGTAGGATAATTATCTTTTTTGTATCTCAGTTTTTCTTCCTTGAAATAAGAAGAGAGATGTTCATTTGCTGCCCAGAAGCGGTGCACAGATTAACTCGTCGTAAAATGAAACAAAACAAAGTCAAACTATTTATTCATTTATTTGCTTTTAAGGCACTTTTCTGGACTAGCCACAGCAAGATTAAAAGCAGGATCTTATTAATATAGAAAATCAACTAATGATGGCTGTGAGGTCATGTCTTATCTAGGATTAAAGTCTATCAGCTTGTAAGCATCTCCTTGGAAGTGGCCGCATGAGCTTTCAGGATTCCAACAACTCGTCTTCCAATTTATCTTCCAGTCTTGAAACAGATCACTGTTTCTGCAGTTGAACACTAGATTAAGTAGTTGTATTAAAAATGAATATTTTAAAGCACTAGAATCATACACCATGAGATGGCCACCCAAGGAGAGACATGTGGGAATGAGACCCAGAAGGGACTGCAGAGTCATGGTTCCATTTTATGCTTATTTCTGAGCAAACGCTGGTTGAGTGAGCTAGCAGGTAGAGTGGGCCCACTACTTCAACCATTGTTTTCCTCTCTCTGGAGCCCCACACCCCGCAGTGGGTATAGAGTCATTTGCATTCATCCAACAGTGGTAATTCCCCTGTAGCTTCAGGCTGCTCCAGATTATTTGTGGCTGGATTTATCACTTCGCTGGAGAGTAGTGCAGACAGTCGATGGACTTCCAATCCGTGGGAGGACTTGCTAGCTGTGGTCCCATCTGGAGGCAGTGGAGTCGACCGTTCCCTGGGATAGCTCTCTCCAGGTGAGAGAGGTGGCTGTTTGGTGAGGTCTCAGGGCTCCAGGAACGGCCTTGAATCCCCTCTGTCTTCCAGTGCTGGGAAAGCCTTGCCCATCAGCTTTGTGGGTTGTCAAACCTGAAATATGGAAGGCAGCAGTTCAGCAGGAATTGAGGTCTTTTCTAACTGGCAGAAGCTGAAAATAATACTGTAAAACTGGTGCCAAAGAGTTCCTGTTGCTGCTGACTTTGGGCCCCAGAAACATGAAACCAAGTGGTGTTTATTGAACAGTCCCTCCTTCCTGTCCTCACCTTGCAGGTCCAGAGCAGCTCTAGAAGTCCTTCCAGACAAAGGCCTGCAGTTGGCACCTCTGGCCGCCAGTCAGCTTTGCATGGCTTTCCCCTGTTGCCTCTCAAGGGACAGTTAACCAAAGTGTGCTCAGCAAATGAAGCCTTTTTGAAAAAGACTGGATACCTGCTCCAGTGTGCAGTTGGCAGTGGGAAGCTGTTTTAATCCAGTGTGTGTTGACACAAAATGAGAGAAGGGAGAGAGGAAGGACGGCCCCAGGGAGGAGGAGACCCCAGCAGGGGAGTCTCTGCCAGTCATACCCTGCTGCCCGCTGGTGCCGTCTTAGGAACCACCTCTCCAATTTTGCGACCTCTGCTTCCTCGTTTCTCCCGACCCCCACCCCCGTAGTGACTTTGTAATTTCCATTCCATCCTTGCTGAAGATAAAAGACGCCATGGGCGGGATCCATGAATAAAAGTCGTTATTTATCGATGCCGGTTTTGGGGAACATTTTTCCTTCTGATTCATGAACCACTTTTCTACATTCGAAAAGCAGTTCATAAATCGTTCAGCACTGGCAGAAATTAATAATAATGAATCCATTTACATAAAATGGTCTCACCCTGCCAGGTGCTGATAATATTGGAAGCTAGAACCTCGTTGGGAAGCTGGATGGCACGTGTGTGTGGGTTTTCCGACACATCAGACCTTAGGCCTTCTATTTTTGAGTTTAACCAGAAGTTTAATTATTTAATGTCCAGTCTTGATCACTGGGAGATGCTATTTGAAAAAATGGGGAAAGATAAAAATCAGATAAATAATTCAGTGTCTAAAGAAAATAGTTATAAGCCGTGTAAGAGTTCATATTTAGCCAAATTAACCCTTTGAGCGATTCTGAAAAATGCACCAATCTACAGAATCATTAATTCCCAGGAGAGACTGTCACCATCTGACTGCACACATAGACACACACTCACACAAACATAAACACACACAGAGCTCCTGGAGCAATTAAATGAATGCCAAGTCAGCGGGTTGATTTATCATAAGCCATTTTTTTCCAAAGCACATGCCAAGGAGCACAAATTCTAATGGTTATTAGTAGGTCTTATGTGGAAAAAGAAGACTGGGATCAAATGAGCTGGCACAGCACCCAGACAAGCCAAACTAAATGGATGCTTGCCTACGGTGAAGTACGACACTCAACAAAATGGACGGAGTTGGGCAGAAACTTGTCTTGTTTTGTTTGAGTTTCCCTCTCAGAGACAGAGGGTTAAGTTCTCACGCTCCTCAGCTCTCAGACCATCACCACTGGTCCGTTCATGGCCCTTGCTTGGGCCGTCTATTTATTCCCCTTTATCCCCTCACACTATTCCTATTCCTACGGGGAACTGTCGAATTGTGTTTAACCTGCATTTTTGTTTTGTTTGCATGTATTTTTAACTTATGTAAATGATATTGTGTTATTCATCACATTCTATATCTTTCTTGTCTCATGAAGCACCATGATCTTCACGTGTACCTTGTTGCCCTGTAAACACACAATCCAATGTTTCTGGTCCTACACAATGCTCCGCGATACCCATCCATTCTCCCAGGAGAGGGCACCCAGCTTGCCTCCAACTCTCTATCACTATAAGAAATGCTGTAAGGAGCATCTTTTGGGATGAGAGTGAGGGTCTCCTTGAGTAATATGTTCAGCAGCAGATTCGCTGGGTCATAGTGTATACATATATTAAATTTGACTAGGGGGTACCAGGTGCTCCCAGGGTGGCTGCTTCAGTTTACACTCCCACCAGCAGGGGAGAGAGTCCCATATGCCTGCCAACACATGGCATTATCCAGCTGTCTATTTTGCCAGTCTAAAGGTGTGAAGTGCGATCTTGTTTTAATGACATTTTTCTAATTACTAATAAATGTGAGCATCTCTTTATGTGCTTATTAATTAGTCTTTTGAATCTCTTCTGTAAAGTGCCTATTTATAGCCCTTGTACATTTTGTTTTTTCCTTGTGGGGTTGCTATCCTCTTCTCGTTGATTTGTAGGAACTCCTTGTCAGTTTTGGACTGCACAACTATCTCCTCCCATTCTGTCCTTGTCTATTAACTGTCCAGTGTCTTCAGTTGAACTGAAATTGTCATTTTTTTCTTATAGTTCTGTGGTAGGAAGACTTCTAAGATGGACCCAATGGTTCCTGCCTCCTGCTATTCACCTGGTTGTGAAATCTCTTCCCCTTGAGAGTGGGCTGGACCTAATGACTTGCTTCTAACCAAGGGAGTATGGCAAAGATGTCACTCCATGGTTACATTACAAAAGATCACGACTTTCAATCTGCTAGCCCCCTCTATTGATGAAGGAAGCTGCCGTGTTGGAGGGGCCGTGTAGCAGGGAACTGAGAGTGGCCTCCAGCCAACAGTCAGTGAAGAGCTGAGACCCTCAGGCTAACCGTGTGCAGAGAACTGAATTTTCCAACAATCACATGAGCTTGGAAACGGATTCTTCCCCAGTAGAGACCTGAGATGACTGCAGGTCTGGCCGTCACTGTGATGGCAGTCTGTGAGAGACCCTGACGTGGAAGACCCAGCTAAGGCATACCCAGATTTCTGACCCACAGAGATAAAAATGAACGTTGTTTTAAGCCGTTAAGTTTTGGGGCAATTTTTTACTCAGTGATAGATAACTTCTACCAGTTCCATAGTTGTAATTCCGATATTCAAGTCTTTAATCCTTCTCTATTTCACCCTTGTTTGCGGTGTTAGGAAGAGATGCAGCTTTATTTATCAACAGAATTGGTTTTGAATTCCAGCCCCACCATTTACATTGTGTCTCCCAAGGTGAGGCCGTATATGAAAAATGACTAAGGGAGTGTCTCCCTTACAGAAAGCACTTAGCAAAGGGCAGCGACAGATACAGTTATTTCCTATTGTCCAATCTCAGTGAGGTGCTGTTGGAAGCGATGTTTTCCAAATTTGTCTGACAATGGGCCTTTTCCTGGCTCATCATTTCACGTAGCTGAGATCTCAGGAGCTCTCTTTGGAACATACACCACTGAGAAGGTTAAGACTGTGTCCCTGAAGTCTCCCCTGGGAGATAGGTCTCTTTGTAAGTGGACAAGACTAAAGAAAATACCTGGATTCTATCCTGCCTTTCCTACTGCCTAGCTGTGCTCCATTGAGGGTGTTCACTTACCTCTTCTGGCCTCAGTTTCTCCATCTGCTGAATAAAGTAAGGGATAGGCTTCATGGAATGGAGTCATCTCTGTTCCCTGAGAAGCAATAGGAAGGTCTTGGAGATTAAGGATTTTCAGTCTGGAGGAGCAGAGAGATGCAGGTTGGAAGTCACCTTGAGCAGACTCAGGTCAGGGCTGATGGATCACTCTTTCCTCTGGCTGTAAAGGCTGCCTCTGCAAGACCTGCCTGGTGTCCAGTATCCCTCTTCTACACGGGCACCTCTGGCTCTCTCAGATGAGATCAGATCCGTTAAAACAGCTCAAGTATCTCACCGCGGGCTCTTGCCTCTTATCACAGTCATGTGCATTTTGACAAAGATTTCTGCCCTTAATTTTCAAGACTATGTTAGGGGGAGAAATGAAATGTGTGTGATTCTGACTCACTATAATGCCATGCAGGGAAGTCTTGACCCAGACAGCCTTTTGAGGCCATTCCTCCTAGAGAGGGAGTGCCACTGCTCATCTGATCCATTGAGACAGACAAAGAGGCACCCACACACCAAAGTCTTTCTGGATGGGTTTGGAACTTTGCAAACCACCTGGCAGCATCCTAAGGTCCAGTCTGATCAGCTCACAATAAGTACAAAAGGTTCTCAGAACATGTGCTTTTGTGATAGGTCGTCAGGAAACATCTGGGTTGTATGGATTGTGTGGGTAAGGTGAAGCCACCACCACCTGGGGCTCTGAGTTGAACAGGATCACAGGTGGTTCTAGTTAGAGAGAATGTGACAGACTGATGTGGCTTCTGATTAGCTCCTGCTTCACTTGGTCCATTTCTTCAGTTGTCATGCACAAACTCCAATGAAAAAGCCAACTACCAGCACTCCTAGTACCGCGAGCACTACCAACGCTGTGCTTATGGGGCTCTACTACGTGACTTACGCGCACCGTCTCATCTAATCCTCGGAACTGCCATGGGAACCGGGTAGCCTTATATCTCCATTTTACAAATGAGTAAGCCAAGCTGTGTGCTAGGTCAACCAGAGAGGTGAGGGGACAGTAACTACATATAAGTTTGTCATAAATTAAAAAAACTGGATAAAACTGAGAGGCGAATGACAGACTGGGAAAAGATATTTGCAATTTCTTGGACCAACAAGGGGTTATATTTAGATAATACAAAGAACAAGGAAGAAGGAAACAACCCAAAGAGAAAAGAGACAAAGGATGTCAAAAAGGCAATTTACAAAAGAAAAAATCCAAAATGTTAAAAAAAAATGTTTAAAGAGATGCTCAGACTCATGAGTAGTCAGAGAAATGCCAGTTAAAATAATGAGGAGATGCCCCTTTGTATTGGGATAAATTAGACAGCTGGACCATGTTAACCACTGGCAGGATGTGGGGCTACAGGAACTCTCATGGAGAGCTAGTAGGGGTGTAGACCTAGGCAAGCATTCTGGAAAACAATCTGGCAGAGGTGAGTCAAATGACAGTCTGCATCCTCTCTGACGGTGCAATTCTGCTCCTCAGTACACACAGGTCCACAGAGGGACCTGAGCAGAGGTGTTCACTGCAGCCTTAGATATGGCGATGAGGAATCGGAAGCAACCTGGGTGTCCATCTCGGGGGAGTGGAGGACTGTGTCATGTGGCAGTAGAAGCTGAGGCTGTATGAACACGTGGCAACAGGCATGGATATAAAAGCACAGGTGCCAGTGAAATCGGTAAGAAACAGAATAAGATAATGACTGCATTGCCATTTGCACAAATTCACAAACACTTGCACGAGAAACATCTATACACACTTTGAAAGAAACTTAGGAAGGGGGTGGGAGTAGGGGTGGGTAAAGAACAAAAAGAGAGGGAAGTAGCTGGAGGAGGTGGAGATTTAGGGATGGTGTTTTATATTCTTTTATATGGGAGAGAGAGGATTTGAACTTGCTCAAAGGCTGACAGGGAGGAGGCAGTGAAGGGCAGGGATGAAGAAGCGGAGGATAGAGAGGCGAAGGATGGAGAGAAAGACTAGTGAGAAGGGTGGGGATGAAATGCCAGGCACAGGTGGAGGTGTTTGCTCAGGATGGGTAGAGGGGCACTTCTTCTATTGCAATGGAAGAAAAGAAAAACTCTTGAGAAGGGGTGGCAGGAAATTGAGGGGGCTCCCTCTTGATGACTTCTATATTCTCCATAAAACGTGTTGTAAAAGCACCCCTTGAGAGTGAAGAAATGGATGGCAAGGTCAAGAGTTCGAGGAGAGTAGGAAGGTTGGAAAAGAGCCAGGAAAAGGATTTGGGGGCGGGCAGAGGGCCCAGTGAGGTAGCGACCATCATGGGAACTGAGTAGGTGGACTGGGCTGATTCAGGGCTGGGTCTGATGAGCAGGAGGTCTGGAGGACAAAGGGCTGAGTCAGTTGAGGATATGGGTAAGTGAGTGAAGGGATGGACCCTGGATTGGGTAGAAGAGAAAAAAAAAAAAACAGAGAATAATAGAGAGAAAGTAGAGTGCTGAGGGGTCTGAAGAACTGATGAGGCCAAGAACATAAGAACTGGGTCCACTGAGCAACAGCCAGAGGGAGAGGTGGTCATGGTCATAGCATGGCTGGTAGGCATTTTAAAATGCCAACGTGGAGCAGTTCTGGGAAGGACAGGCCTGTGCGGCCCTGGCAATGGTTGGCTGGGGGTGGGAGGGCATAGAAGACAGGGACATTTGGTTTTTTGGGGAAGAAAGTAAAAGAGGAATTTGCTCAAGATAATGGCAAGCCTTGTGCTAGAGAGGGTGACTTTGGGTTGCCTCCAACCCTTCAACACACGGGGATGGGAGTCACCCATACTCCCAAGAAGGAAGGGACCAAGATGCCAGAGCAGAAAGAGGAATCCAAGTGTTGTGGCCCAACACCTCTTCTGAAGGTCACATACACACTTCCCGACACCCCGGCCTTAACCCTTAGCTCTGAAAGCTGGAGCATCCCATCCTCACTGACTTGGTAAAGGAGTTGTCACAGCAGAAATGTTGGGAGAAAGAAACAGGGAGTGGATTCTAAGCTAAGGAGTTTCCAAATAGCAGAGCCAATTGTTTGAAAGAAAAGTTTTTGAGATTCCAAGCATATAGTTTTCGTCATAGGCAAGCATTTTGGAAGAACTAATGATGAGGTTATTCTAGACCCAATAAAGGCCTAGGATGTGGGAGAAGGGTGAGGAGAGCCACGTGGATAGGCCTGCAGTGTCAGCAGGGGCAGCCTCTGAGCCTCCCTCATAACTGTGATGGGGAAAGTGGAGGAACAAAGACATCCCACTGCCCTTGTCCCCAGCATGACGGACTGTGCGCGGAGCCACAGCAGTCACACTCAGCTCTATCTGGTGAAGGATGGCAATGACTTTGATGCCTGCTGATCATCCTGCAGGTGAGGGTGATCTGTTCCCCAAAGTTAGGTTCAAAGTTAGGTTGACCTATCTAGTGTGGACAATCGCCCACTTAATAACACAGGCCACTCCTAAACTTCACTCCCTGTGAGATAGACAGGGGGCCTTGGATTCCTGGGGCCGGAAGTGAAGTATGGAAGGAAAGATATTTTTCCTTTCCATGGAGGGAGGAGTGGTAATATCCGAAATACTGAAAAACCTCTATTGCACAAGCAAAATGGGAGCGGGTCGTTGGAACCTGCCAGTCGTGGACCCTTAGTTGTTGGGTTGTGGGAGGTTCAGGGGTCTGGGAAGGCTGGGATGGCCAGGGTGGTGATGGACCTTTGGGCTCTTGCTCTCTGCCAACCAGGACAGCAATATTTCAATATTTTAACCATAGATGTGGCTGTGCTGGTGCGTTTTGGCCCTTGTGTGGGGCCCCTGAGCACCACACACTTGGTCAGAACTTGGGCGGAACACACTCCTGTTTATTGTAGGAAAGCAAATCAGGCAGTGGAGTGAGAGCATCAGGTCCTGAGAGAGCAGCCCAGACCTGAAGGTCACGGACAGGAATGACAGGGCAGGGGGACACATCGGGACGCGGCATAAGGGGCCTATCGAGAAAACGCCCTGACCCAAAGAAGTAACTTGGGATGGAAATTCAGACACTGTGAAGACCGTGGGAGCTGAAACTACCCGTGTGTAGGGGAAGGCCTCCTGAAATTCTCCAAGTTACAACAGTATATGTGCGCCCAGCTGCTGATGTCCACGTAGGCCCACGTGGAAAGAACAAGTCTGACGCCAGCCACTGAGTCTGTTTGGGGTGGCGGATCCTTCCTGCTTAGACAACATCACCCTGCAGATGCTTTCTGCCTTCTACATAGGCTGGTACCAGGTGCTGATTTGTATCTGGGGTGACTATGATTTGGAGGTGCAGGCCATTGGTGTTGGGTTTGGGGCCCAGCCAGGCTGAGGAGCCATGCACTCCAAGAAGATGCCTGGGAGGCCGGGACCCTTCAGTGGGTGGGGAGGGAGCCCCCGAGTGAGGGCTCAGATCAGACATGGAGATGCATCTGTTTATGCTCATTCTGAGATAACAGGGATGTGTCTATCCACGGTTCACTGGCTCACAAATGGCTGGGAGCAGCAATCAAGGCAATGAGCACACAAGACGATCGCACCACAATCACCATCGTTAGGGAGAGTGGGGTCCGCAGCACTGGCCTGTCATGGAGGCAGGAAACTGTGGGGAAAGTTGGGCACATTCCAAACACAAGCAAATCCTGCAGGCATTAGGAGCATTCTTGAATCCACATTGCTCCACAGCAGGATGCTGGTGCTGAAGGACCACTACCCCCTGGCTCTTCTATTTCTGTCTGCTGTGAGCGCTCTTTTGGAAATGGTGGGGAACTCGCATTTATCAAAAAATTGCTTACTTACTCTAATCAGCTATTTTTAAGGTTTTATTTTAGCTAAATAATGAATAAGACTAAACTGATGTCAGGCATGAAGTAATTTTAACCAATACCTTCTAAAGTCTATAATACCAAATATTGGAAAATTATATGTAGGGTAATCTAAATAATGAGATGTTAAAATTTCTCAGATCCAAGGAACTCTTCTATTCATTTTGTTCCTCTCTCTCTTTCAACCTCACTGTGGGAAGCTCCATCTCTGACATCTTTATATATGATGTTCTCATTTCAAAATGCCACTGAACCTTCAAATGAACACTTGCGTATGATCCTTGAATACAAAAATACTTACATCAAGATTTTTATGTTTTGGTGCAATCAGCCAGATGCACAGGGAGAAATGGGAAGGCTTAGCTCAGGACCCAACCACAGGAAGTCAGGAAAGGTCCTTCTAAGAAAGGGAGGCCACTCATGAGGGAGGAACGCAACCAGCAAGGGATGCAGATGCATTCAGAGATGTTGAAAGATGAAAGATGAAGCAAGGAAAAGCATCTTCCCTCTGTAACCTGGAGCAAGCACAAATTCCAAGACATGAGAGCAAATGCCTTCTCCTTATACTAAAGACCTGAAAAGATGCTCCACTAGGAAAGAGTACCCAAACTTAGATGCTCTGTCCATCAGAGGTGGCCTCCTTCATCTCCAGAGGAGAAAAGGGAAGGCAGCACACACAGAGAGTGTGATGCTGAGCAAGGTCTGCATGAAGACCTGGCAGGTCCCTGGCACTACCTGCTAGTTTTCTTTATGATTCTAGTCTCATATCAAAGAGAGAATGGACAATTTGCATGTGAGTTGAAGAAGAGTGAAGGGAACCCACATACGTGTACTGGTCATCCACTATGTGCTAGGAACTGGGCTAGACGCTTTACTGACATAACCCAACTTGATATTACAGTGTTTGCTATTTGCATATTTGCTATATGTTTGCCATTATCACACCTTTTTAAAGATGAGGAAATAGAAGCTTAGAGAGGTGTAACTAACATGCCACAATCATACACGGGGAGTGGTGAAGCCAGAATGCGAACCCAGATCCACCTAGTTCTGAAACCCACACCCTCAAGATGTTTGCCAGGGACCAAGGAAGACCTCTTGATAAGTGACTGAGCCACAGATGGGACTGAGGGTGTGGCCTCTGAATGTTTAGCAGTGGTTACATTTCACCTAAATTGGTCAAATGTTTTGAAAGTTTAAAATCGTGAGACAAATGGTGGAAAAACTTTTGTGTGGAGAAAGACCTTAGTTTATTTTGACACTAAGCCTGCCTTGGTTTTGTTGAGGAAGCTCTGGTCCTCCCCATGCTTGGATCTATTGGGCCAGTGACCTGTCAGCATTGCACAGAACCACAAGGATCTCAGCCGCTGAAGCAGCAGGAGGCAAGGCTTCTGGGACCTTGTCGGACCAGAAGCATACATGGAGGCAGGTCCCCTGGGCTGGAAAAGTCACGTGATGCAATTTCTGCTTTGAATGTCCCTGTCCTCTGTTCACTATGATTTGTTAGCTTGTTTGGATGAGGAACAGGAGTACTCCTACTCAAACTTCAAAACTCAGCTCAGGTATTATCACGTCCAGAAATCTCCCCAGATGCCAGGAGGTAGGGTTAGAGACGCTGTTAGGGCACTGGGCCAAGCCTATATGTGATGTCGTGTGGCATTGTGTGTTTATATTTCTGTCTCCCTCACTAGACAGCAAGATTCATGGGAGCAGGGACTAAATCAAGCACCATGGCTGTGGCAGAAGAATCATGGAGAGATGAAGTGGGTACACGCAGGAAGTGCGATGGAGGAAGGAAAAGCAGGCTGCAGCTTGGACCAGCAGCCCAAAGAAAGATGGGCATCCAGACTGCTGGCTACCCACGCACTCCAAAGCAGAGTGAGTGGTCGACAAAGTGGCCTCCTTGGGACCCTTATCTGGCTTGGTGTATGGGGCTGGTGGGCTGTGCTGGTCAACTGAAGGACATGGCTGCTCTGTTAGTGAGTCCCACACCTGGGGTCGTCTGTGGGCCAGCCCATAGAGAAGTTCCTTCCACAACAGCAGCATTTGAAGTGGAAGCAGGGCCTGAAGGAAGCAAGTAGTGACCTCACTCCCCACACCATCGACCCATTGACTATTGACTGGAACTCTGGTGCCACATTGCTGGACTTGGAAAGGTTTTATTCTCTTCTCAAATCCTCCCAACCCTCATCAGAGGGAGAGAGAAAGTGAGACAGAGACATAGAGGGAAAAAAAGGAAAGGGAGAGACAGAGATAATAGAAAAGATCAAATTGTGAAGCTAAGAGAGCATTACATACAGCAGGGGGAAAGAGTTGGATATTCACCTGAAATCAATGAAGGAAACTGAACACCAGCCCAACCACTGTTACAGAGAGGGTTCCGCCTTGCCCAGCTCCATTCTCCCACCCACAGAAAAATTTTAAAACATATTTTACTCTTTTCTCTGATACTCAATTCCCCTGAGGAATATTTTTGTTTTGCTTTGTTTTGTTGTTTTTTAAAGGAAAAATGTTCATGGAAGGTTATAAAACACATATAATTTACTCACGGTAATTGCCCACATGTTATTTATGTGCCGTGCTGGCAGTGAAACAGAGAAGAACGACTTGATCAATGCATTAGTCTAATCACGGGGTTCCTGCTCTTAATTTCTTTTGTTGGTAATTTCCATACTCGGGCAGCAATGCGAAGAATTATCTCGGTTTACAGATCTTAGGACCCTGGGGAAAATCTCTTTGGAGCCATTTCTGTCTCCTGGGGAATTTGATATTTATTCAATACTGAGTTTGAAAGCCCTGTAATACGGATTCAACAGCTCCAAATAACTCCTTAGAAATTTCGTGGGGCTCCTTAACGTTTTCCCTTTTTTAATTGGTGATTTTGGGGGGCTGAGAAATAGATCACAGAATGCTGTTGAGAACAACTTCCGGTCAACGGGAAGCCATGATTTGGGGGACTTGGCGTTTGTCAGGAAACAAACACACACAAACAAAAACACTCCTCTTTCTGTTTTTTCTAAATACACACTTTGCCCAGAGTTAGTAACACCATATTCTAAGGTGAAGTACTTAGGGTAAACGGATTGGAAGCAGTAGGAGAAATTTCCTGTGACTTCAATTTACCTTAACAGAAGGGGACGAGACACAGGCTGTCAGCCAG
The DNA here is from genome assembly GCF_020826845.1 of Diceros bicornis minor. Lineage (NCBI taxonomy): Eukaryota > Metazoa > Chordata > Mammalia > Perissodactyla > Rhinocerotidae > Diceros > Diceros bicornis. The sequence continues at coordinate 5,387,229 of NC_080773.1, forward strand.
ACCGCTCTCCTCAAAGTTCCCAAGAAGCAGAGCGGAGAGATGAGCAGGACTTCCCTCTCTTGGGTCAGCACCTGGTTTGTTCCAGTGCCTGCAAGAACAGGTTGCAATCCCTCAAATTGCCAAGCATGGGGGACACCTTAGTTCTTCTGTTGAGCAAAGCCTTCAGAAGGAGCCATGGGCAGGCGAGGCTTCCTTTCCTAACACAATATCACAGACATTCTCGTCTCTAAACCTCAAAAGGCATGGCAAAGGGACCAAAGGTAAGATGGGCAGGCAGCCGTCAGGGGACAGCCCGGAGGTCCCGGGTTTTGGACCAACATTCTTATACCATCAACACTCACCCAATGATGATAATAACTATCTCTATTGTGCCTGGAACTTCAGGGTTAGCATCTCATACAACCTCAATAACCCTGGGGGGTATTGAGACTCTATTAATATTAATAGATTATACTTAATATCCTATTAATATTCTCATTTTACAGATAAGGAAACTGAGCCTCTGAGAAGTTGAGGCACATGCTCAAAGTCTCACCCAGGTAAGGAACAGAGAGAGAATGTAAATCCAGATTCTGTCTTATTCCACAGATGCCGTTCACACCTTAGCAGGTATGAAACGACTTCTCAGAAACAACCAGCAAAACACGCTGACCTCTCTCAAGCAGCGGAGTGATCAACTGCCCTGGTTTGCTGGGGCCCAAGGGGTTCCCAGGACATGGGACTTTCCACGCTAAAACTGGGAAAGTTCTGGACAAACTAGGACAAGCTAGTTTCCTTATCTGGAAGTGAAAATAAAACATAAGCTACTAAAGGAATGTTAACACTCAAAATGGTGAGAACAAAAATACGTGGAAAACCAGTGGTTTGAGGGTGAGCTGAAACCTTCTGGTGAGTTTTATTTGACCTGCATAATGTTCCTAAGGCATTTTAAGTAGAATGTGTTTGAAATTGAGGAGATTTCATATACAAGGTTGGATCTTGTGCTTCTCTTAAAGAATAGAAAGATCAGGTCTCAGTAGGTTGCAGTCCCAGCGAGGCTGATGGCAGATACCTCCTTCCTGTGACACTTACTTACTTGACCGGTCCCTGCCTGGCCCACTGCACTCATGAGGCCACCTGCTTGGCCCTTGGAGACAGTTGAGTTTGAGATGTCTGGTACAGAGAGTGTCACCCCATAGTGACTTGGAAGTAAATTCCAGTAGGTCCCAAAATATTTAATCCTTTTGTAAATTCTTTCTCTCTAGGCCTTAGTTTCCTTCCAGGTTGAATATTCCGGGGTCTCCTGCAAAACGGAGTAAGATCTTGTTAAGCCAGAATCCCAAATAAACCTCAAATACCTAAGAAGTTTCCATGACCCTAATCACTGCTCACAGTGAGGGCCGGAGACTCTGGGGATGGGGAAGTGCCTTCTGAATTCCCATGGGAAAATCAACACGTTCACGCAAGGGTTTTTGGAAAGAAGAGAGTCCCTAAGTTTCATGGTTTGAAACTTGCCGCTCAATGACATCAATGGATAGCTGACAATAATGTAGGATCCCAGAGCTCAGAAAGCACTTTCGTATGTATTATACCATTTCCTGTTCACGCCAACGGTGCAAGCTGGACAATGTTACGTTCACTTGATGGATGAAGCCCAGAGAGGCTGGACTGCTCTGGCCCAGCACTTTTAACTCCCAGTCTCATTCTTTCCTCAGCACCATGTGGTAAATCTTTATTAACCAGAATGTCCAATTAACCAGAACACGCCTTTGTCTTGGAGATCATTCCAGACTCATTTTCCTTATAGGAAACTCTCATGGAGCTGCAGCCTCTTTCTGCCCTTCCTTGTATTAGCCATATGTTTTCCTGCCAGCCCAGTGAGGCCTACATTTCAGAGTCTGCATTGCATGGCTTATTGCTACGGGGCCAAGCAGGTTGTGGGCTGGGGCTCATGCCTCCCACCCCTCTCTGGTGGATGGGCAGCCTCAGTGGCTCCAGCCTTTTGGGAGCCTGACAAAGACAACAGCCCCAAGTGATCCCTATTCTGCACGATTGAGCCCGGGAAAACCTCCCGGAGGTTCTTGCCCTGCACCCCGACCTTGCGATCTTACCCTTCTGGCTGAACAAGAGACAAACAGCTCCTCTCCACTCGGCTGTGTGCAGCTTAACGAATGTGTATGAAGACCATATAAATAATTCACATCACTCAAGAGGTGGTGAGCCGAACAAGTCCCTTCTGGTTACATTTATTTAAAGATAAGGTGAAACTAAGTGAGTGATGGCCCAGTTACAAAGGCCAGGGTCCAAAGGGGATTGGGACACTCTAAGTTACACCACCAGAGTGATTTGTGCAGAATTATGTCAACTTAGAGATCCTGGCACCTTGGGGGAAAAGAAAATGTCTTATCTCTAAGAAAAGTGATACACGATGAGGATTTCCCAAGTTCAGCCTATGAGCTAATTCTACAGAATGCAATTTGGCTCTGGCAGGAACCAAATCTCTGTTTCAACCTAAAAGGACCTGTGAATGAGTAACCTTGCAAATGTTGTCTTCACTTGAATATGTTACTCAGGGACTCTCTGGAAGCAGGCACTGACTCCCTGGTGTGTGTCCTCCAGGTCCAGGAGATGGGTCTTTCCAGAAGCACTGGTGAGCTTCCAAAGGGACAAGAGGGTCTTTGATTTGAATCACCTGCTGAGAAAAATATTGTTTTGAAGCCCCATTGAGGGCAGAATCCATGATGGAAAGCTGGACTCAGAAAGGTTGTGGAGCGGCTGCAGACCTGGGCACCT